>NW_028301541.1:21912500-22112500 GCF_042242905.1 Orbicella faveolata | reverse complement strand
AGTGTTGTATCCGTCTCATTAACGTAAAGTCCTTCGTTACCACCATTTGGTTGTTGAAACTCAGATGAACCTAAGCCGGTTGGAACTTTGGACTCCAGATGACTAGAACGTCGTGAGCAGGTAGGAATTCCACTGGCGTCTAAAATTTCTGGATTATCATTTACGAAACTGGATAACTGCGCATGTCTCGAACAATTCAACCCGTTCTGAAGAGGCTCAAACACATTCGCCTCTAGATCTTTGTTGGCAACACGTTTTCACTGGCACATGTTAGATTATCTTCAGACCGCATCTTTGACTTGTTAAAAATGCGGTAAAATGTCGTTTTAGGGATCTTTGCGTTAGGTTGGGAAAGATAGTTTCCATAATGTCCACTCTTTGCTGTGGCTTCGGATTTACTGTCCTGGAAGAACTGGAATTTGAAGAAGCCATCATATCAAGGACCTCATACATGGTCGAAACTAGATAATAAATTGAAAGGCTCCTCGAAAATTGAATCTTTTAAAAAGAACATGGGGAAAAAAGACCGTGCCTAACGTCACTCTTAAACAACAACAATAGCTGCTGTAACTTTTGCAATTCTTAAAGACTACCTCTTATATACCCATTGTTTTATTGTACAGTTTATACATGCTACATATTTCAATTGTATATACATTTTTATTATTATTCCTTATTTGTAAATAATTTTAATTTTTTTCTGTTGTGTTGTGTTGTGTTGTGTCCCCAATTAGTTGTGAAAACTAAATACATTGACACATTAATAAAGCTTTTACTTTACTTACTTTATCATACAGGTCGTACAGACGGAAAAAGCGAACAGGACAGAACTTAGTAACCTCTCGTTTATGCGTCCACGACCAAAGTTCAGCGGCGTTCTTGAAAACATGCTCAGTCGTTCGGGCAGCCGCGTTTCATTTAACCGCCAACGCCTTATGTAGGCTTTGGTCGATCTCATTTCTTCACGCTGTTTTGCTTGTTTCTTACTGGCTTGAAATTGACAACGAGTGTACAAAATCTAGCCCACAGAGTTCAAAAGTTATGGGTTCAAGACATCGGAAAAGTAATTCTCGGAGCGAGGATGAAGGTAAGAGACTTTCCTTGTACACACTTGCGAGTAGGCTAGCGCTGCGCTGGAAACAGCCTTGCGCTCGCCTCCGCGAGCTTTTCTATTAAGGCAAACATAAAATAAAAGAATGCCTGTTCTCCAGGGTACAATAACATATTAACAATCGAATTGAAGTGAATATGTTTTTGATTTATTTTACCTTATTTTAATATTCATATTCATTGTCAGTCTATGTACAGAATACGTAAATGGAAGAAAGCCTTCCCTTGATAAAGAACAGCCTGAGGTGTCATTTTAACGTTGAACTTTACATGTGCCGAACCTAATGGCCCCAGTTAAGTACCGGTACATAATGAGATCGACGTTTGAATCAATTAAGTTCGACAGATGTTATCTGGGTCGACCTGGGAATTAAGTTCGACATGGTCAGTCGGTCAGTTCGACTACGGAGCGACTCCGATTCAGACGTCGAACTTTTCATGTACCTAACCCAATACATACATTACAAATACATCAAATAAATAAATTTTACCCAGAGATCTGGACATTTCCTACGTTTGTCATGCGCACACACCTTGTTTTGATCATTTGGAATAAAAAAGCAGGAAGAGCTGGACGATATGCGTTACTATTGCTTCAAGAGCATGAAATATACTTGCCTGATGTGCATAAACCACTTCTGCATGCAGTGTTCCTTGTTTGAAAACAATGAGACTGTAGCAGGTTGGAAAGCAGCCAGTTCGGTGGCGTACTGCAGGTGACAAAATAAATGAATCTTGAAGAAACCAACAACAGGAACGAACTAGACGGGGAATTGCGATGTTCCTTTGGGAATAAGCAATAATATCAGGCAAACCAAATTCAAAAATCATCTTCGGTTGTTTAATGCTGATAGCATCTGGGTCGCCTTCTTCAACTAGTTCTACCCTCCTTTATCGCACTTGCAAGAAAAGCAAGCTCTTCATTTTCACAATTTGTCTTTCCCACATTTTTCTGCCATTTTGGTCAGCAATAACCGTCCTTTGCAGTAGTGACTCTTTTATTTTTGCAATTAAGTTTGATTAAATTAGGTTTGATGTTTGAATCAACTGCTGAACTTAATTATTCGGGTCAATCCAAATTGGTATTTGGTTCGGCACATGTAAAGTTCGACGTTTGAACCGGGCCTAAGGATAATGCTGGGAACACATTGTTCACAGGGGCAAAAACGATACCCTATTAAGGATTGAGAACCTCAAAAACCAAACACTATCCTGTGGCACATACCTAAATAGCCCATATATGGAAGTGTAACCACAGGCACACTCTTCACAGCAAGCCTTGTTAAGCCAGTCAAGGAATAAGCAATCCACTTTAGTCTCGCCAGGTACTAGCCATCAAAGACCAAGATCTCTGGACAGTAATCCAGAAGCAGAATTGGATCTAATGATCCAGCAGCAGGAAGCTAGAAAACTTGCAGAAACTTATGTGCCAGTAAGACAGCAACAATCTCCTGCACAGCAACTGCGGCCAACCTAGCCATCAGCAGACAAATCTGTTCAAAAACAGCCAATGGGAAGGCATCAATTTACTTCAATATTTGGACAGCCAGTGAACACCTCCAGACCAGCTACAGGAATGAAGAGACCCAGGCAACAACCACTGAATCAAGCTATCGACGAGTCTGAAGATGATGAAGATTTTGTGTGTTCCAAGTGCAAGAAGCTTAAACAAGAAAATGATCAATTGAAAAGAAACTTGGAGGAAATTTTACAAAATAAAGGTATGGTAATGTGTTCTGTTGTAGTAGCAACTGCATGTAATAAGTACCTGCAGCATTTGTAGATCAAGATATGTGATCTCACAGTCACCAGACAAACAAGTCAGTGATGCAGACCCAATTAAATCAACCACTTTAAACTCTCTTATAACAAGGCGATTTTAAAACAGTTGATTTAATTGGGTAGACTTCAAATTACTTTGGTTAAAATCTAGGGAATCAATCAATCAAATTATGTTCCAGAGCCACCTCTTCCACATGCACAGGTCCCATGGGCTGAGAGGGGCAGGTACTCTGGGGACAAGAATGACTTTCACTATACGAACAGATGGTAAAAACCTTCCCGCAAATCAAGCTAGCCTAGTGGGATAATTGGAAGCAGACTAAGCTAAAGAGGCACTTGTCAAGCAATACAGTGACTGCAAGTCTTGTGTAATTGTTGGAGATGCTTTTATAAGCTAAGTACATAGTCAAAGAGAAAGATAATTTCCCATTAACTTTTGCAGTTTCTGAGCCACCAAGACCTGGAAAGGTCCATCCACTGAATGCTTGCCGTTTTCAGGTAATAGTCATAATTTTTTTTCATAAGTTTGCATTTCCACCTGCTATCTCTAATTAATAATTCACTATTAATTAACTGCCCTTTAATTTGTATAATTGCTTTATTTGGAGATGGTAGAACTCATCCCAGGTTCATGTGTGTTTGTTTATGCTAACACAATCAAGCAGGCCTCCAGACGAGCATCAGGTACTGGCTGTGCAGCATGCCTGCTGAATGCCTTTTACACAAATGAGGAATTGAAAGGCAAAAACCTTACTGGAGCAAATGGAAAATCAGCGATTGATCCAGACATTCTAAACAGCATAATTGGTAAGCATAAATTTAAAGATGTACAAGTTTATTGCAATTTTGTGAACCACAAGTAAGTTATTGACCCAAATGATACAGTCAATCAATTTTTTCATTTCATTATAGCCTAACAAATCCAGTAAACCCTGTGCCATTCAATGCACAAGCAGTTAAATACAACCAATTGCAGTACAGCTGCACATTTGCAAGATCATTACAGCAATCAAATCAACAGAGTGCAATAATACAACAATCTGGGCAGAGCTGAAACTTTTTTTGACCCCTTAAAGATACAAAAAAATGACTAAATATAGAGTATATATTTCTATAATGTCTCTGTGTGCAACCCTAAATGAGACCTTGACAGCTAAAAAATTGGCATTTTGCCTGGAACATCCAAAGTGAGGCCAAAAATCCAAAATTTAAACCGCTAAATGGGACCCCCACACCACCCCCCCCCCCCCCAGGAATAGTAGTCTACATTTATTTTAGTTTTAATTATTTAATTGATGGGTATTAATTGTTAACTGTTAATGCATGTACTTCTTGCCAAGCAACGTAATGTGAGTAACTATCCCTCATCCTGCCATAAATCTTAAAGCTACAAAACATTTTTGTCTCATTGATTCAAAATAGGATTTACACTGAAGAAGTACCAGGGATGCACTGAATCTGCCATCAAGATAAGTCCCCATAACAAGCTCACCACACTCAACTCCCGTAAGGGAGTTTAACATGGATGAAGTCAAGGGCTTCTGATAGGGTGTGGAAAAAAATGGGAAATTATGTGACATTTTCAGTGCAAATTATGCGGCAAGAAGAGTCTGTTGTGCGGCAAATTATGCATTTTTTTCTGGGGTCATTTCAAATTGTTTTACCAGGTTTGCTCGTGAATTGTGCAATCGGATGCGATTTCAGGCCGATTATGCCAAATCGCACCATTGAGTGATATCAGAAGCCCTGATGAACTAGCAGAGGTTTATTCTTTTGTAAACCTTGATCACCTTAACATACAACTTAATAATTATGTTCAAAGATTGATTTTCTCTTCATTTTAATTTAACTTTCTCTTTTTACAACTTCTGTTGTAAAGGTAATTTCTACCTGAATTTACTCTTATAACTTGTTTTATTATTGAAATTAAGAATGAATATTGTATCCGGATGCATATCTATTTGTAACTCACTGTATATTGAAGGACATTTGTAACTTACTTTTGACTCTTTAGAGACTTCAGAATGTTGTCAATTATAAGTGAGACAGTTTTAATATTACTGTCATTAAACTGCGGCAGTTAAACAAGTCATTTCTCTGTTTTCGTAACTGTCATAGAGATTGAGGTCTAACATTAGCAGGACAGGAAATCTGTACAGCGGAGTCTTGACCAAGGTTGTGATGAGTTCAGACCGAATGCAGTGCAGCTCAGGTTCTCTCTGTGTCATCTTAAGTGAACAACTAATGTGGCTATGATCAGATCCTAAATAAATTAACACAGCCTTTTTTGGGAAATAAATGCAGCCACAGTAACATTTTCTGGAAAAAGAAGTGCACTTTTTCCACTATACCTTTATAATATGGGTGCTTCTTAGTACTTACAATCTAGATCTGTATGTATATCTGAAATGATTGAAGGTGGCTGATAACAGTTTTCAGCATTTTCCAGCCTTTATTATACTTTGGGTCTACAGTACTTCAACTATCAGTTGCTATTGCAGTAATGGTATAAAGTAAATAATGTCATGATACAACTGTACTTTTGGCAAAGTTAAAAAAATTCTATCATGAGTGGTACAGAGCCATCTTAAATTTTCAGAAAATTAACGTGGCTCTGTACCCCTCAGATAGAACATTTTTTAATGTTGCCAAAAGTTGTATCATGACATGCTGATCATAACTCAATCATAAAAAATGGGGGTCAAGGAACTCATTTTTGAGTTATTAGCACTGAAAGCTATAATTAAGGGTGTTTTTAACAGGTTATACTATTGCTATGGTAACCACTAATGTCAAGAAAATGATCAGAAGTTGTTGACCAATTTGTTTCATACCATTTCTGCAATAGCAACTGATAAAGAGTTATAGTACTGACCCATCAAAGTATAAGGGCTGGAAAATGCTGACAACCATTATCGCAGCCACCTTAAGCCAAAGGCAACTACAGGCTGTTTAGTTTTGTATACAAAAAGTATACAATATGGACCATTTCCATTAATTTTTTGAACTGAATGTATACAAAATGTATACACATCTAACACTATGTATACAAAAAGTGTGCATCACAACGTTAATGTTTTGTACACAAAAAGTATACATCATGTACAAATTAAAATTTCTATACATTATGTATACATGGTAATAGATGTCCAACAGTAGCAATTAAATGAAAGAATGAAAGATGCGAATGCAGCCATAACACTACTGGAAAAATGACCTGAAAAAATCTTCAGGCTCTGAACGGAAAAAATCTTCAAGCTCTGATCCCGTTCAGAGCCTGAAGATTTTTTCAGGTCATTTTTCCAGTAGTGTTATGGCTACATTCGCATTTTTCATTCTTTCATTATGTATACAATGGAGTTCCAAATTCATAGTCCAAAATGTATACATTGAATGTACAAAATGTATATCTCACAAAGGTGCAAAATGTATACATTGTAATGTACACTTTAGTGTTGAAATCTAGATACATTTTGTATAATTCTTTATTTTAGCGCGTGCCTTCAGAACAGAACAGAATCTATGGAGTACAAGCGTCCACCAGAATACGAAGAGACAAATCAACGAACTTCTCTGCTTGAAACTTGGACGTGACCTCAGGAGAATACTCCACAGTCCAATATAATCGATCATTTATGGTAAAAATGTTGTGGCCGATGGCGTAATTAATCTTTGCGCTCTGCATGGCTAGATGGGAACCAGCAAATCTGTAAGGAAATTTTCCTTCTGGATCAATTGACAGGGAACCAAGATTTGTCAAATTGAACAGTTCTCTGTAAAGTCCATGGTCGGCATTAAAGCGGGACAAAGCACAAACTGTTTCTGGATTAACACACTGAAAAAGTTTCAAAAGATTGCGGTGACTTCCTAAATGGCGGATTCTGCTGTGAATTTCGCGAGTACAGGAGCATGCGAAATCCCAAAAAACTTTCCCGTGTCGACACGCTGGAAGAATGTACTTTAATCTGAAGTGAATCAAAAGTGACGTATACTCCAAATTCTTGGCTTTCGATCTTTGGTTGACATTCTTTTCTCACGTTAACGGTGTAAGCACTATCTATCACCAACGGATTCTTGAAGTCTTTATTACTTCCCTCAAAAAGCAGCTGTGATATTGCTAAATGTGTTGCAGCCATAATGGCGCCGTGAACAGTACATTTGTTAGCCTTGCTGCATCTTATTAGAGCTGTTGTTTCTTCCTTTGTCATGTTTCGAGGCACAACATACGTCTTTTGAGGCACGGAGTGACTAGAAATCCGCGAATGAAACTTCGATAAATACGGATTTCTTGGCTTAGGACTACACAAAGCTACTTTAAGTTTGCGCGAATTGAAAGCTGCAGCAGTCGAAATCTTTTCCCAGATACTTGGACCGCTGCCTATTAAATGTTGCATTGTGTCTTCGAGCACTGGGCGAAATGGCAAACTTTTCACTACAACTGGCTCACCATAGTACAGCAAGCCCACAAATTCGACCAGTTTCTTCAGAAATTCAAAAATAGATAGCGCATCACTGATCATGTGGTGAAACGTAAAAAGAAGCGTGTTTTTGTAGAGTGTTTCCTTGTGGTCACAAGTCAGTTGCGCTGTCTCTTTAAGTAGCGTCACTCGCCACAAAGGCCCTCGTCCTGTGTCTAAAGGCATACCATTAATTTGCTTCTCAAAAGCATGTAGCCATTCTCCCGAGTTAACATCCTCCAGTCGTTGAAAGTCTAAACTGCCCTGTGGGATTTCCATCGCTTCAAAATATGGCTGGCTGAATCTGCTCTCAACAACTCGCATTCGTAGCAAGGGATATTGATCTAAAAGCAGTAACAAGGCATTCTTTACGTGGACGTGGTCAAGCTTCACTTTAGATTCCAGAAACAATACCGTGTGAATATTACCAGTGTTGTTGACTTTAGCGCTCGTCAAGAAGAATTTCTCATAGGAACCCAACCTCCGTGAAAGCGTTTCAGCTGCTGTGATCGCGGGGCGGTTGTGATCCACGGTTTTGTAGTGAAGATAGAGACATACAGCTAAAATAAGCAGTGCAATTGAACTTGTTAACACTGAAAGCGGCGAGAAAAGTTGTATCGTCCACGTCATTGCTCTGCTGATTTTTCAACTTTTGTGTCTTTTGTACCGAGTCAAAGCTGCTGCTGAAAACAAACGTGTTGATGCTGTTATAAATACAAATCTGAAAGGAATTGTTGTTTACAACTGCCGATGGATCGATGAAATAAGAAATGAACTTTGAAACATCAATAGGCGGTTTTAGATTGCGTAGGGAGCTGGGGGAGAGTTTTAACCAATCGATAAATTGACACCGTAACATAAAAGATCATGTGGAGATTAACATGGAATCAGAGCTGTTTTTTTTCCTTTTCTGGCGAACGGGGAAAGGAAATAAAGAACGCTTGATAAATGCATTTACTTCACGAGTCGCATGCCACCCCTTCGTAGTTTTCAGCCCCGGCCAAACGATCGCAACGGGAGAATAAAGCGTCATAAGTTTCGCGCGAAGCATAACAGAGTCTCGAGCGATGCGATAGCGGATCATCCTGATCACAGGCGGCCCAAGCTCACAATGCGAGGAGTTTTATTTTTTTTTTAATCTTTATGCGAACGTTCAGCGCGCGAAACGTGACACGGTTACCGCCGACATCTACTATTACATAACGATCGAGTTTGGTTACGCGAAACGTGACCTTCGCATTGCAGTATGTGGTGGTGTTGTGTTACAACGGTTTGAATTTATAAAGGTTTGTATGGGGAAAAACGGTAATCATTGTTGAAGCATTGTTGTGAGCATTGTTAAAACTTTCACGGACAACCCAACAATTAGACTGAGATTGCCGGTGTGAACGAAGCACTTTTTTTCAAAATTTGTAAACACGTCTAGTCGTTGCTTTGATTAGCTTGTCACAACAATGCTCCGTCGGCGGCCTGGACAAAAATCTTCCCAGGGGACCGTGGAGCAAAGTACCTGGCTTGTCGAGAACTGTGCGCTCCCTTCCCCTGGTCAGGGTCAATTTGTTAGCCCGGCATTCCGCTCGGGTTTCGAATGTGTCCACAAATGGTCCCGGCAGCATGATCACTGATTCCTGATGGTTAGCTTTCTTCGATTCAGAGCTTTGTATCGTGCGCTGTGGAGATGAATTTGGCTTGGAATTTAACTGCAAGGGTGCGCTTAAACCTGTACTATGATTCTGCGGAGGAATTGGGGCGGCTGGCGGGATTTCAGTGTTTTTTTTTCGCTTCGAGCGGGGGTCAGTCCAGAATCGAGTGTGTAGCCTTTACTCTTTCTTAGTAGAGGAAAACCAAAAAGCGACAACTTGCTTAAAAGGCTTCGGATCGAGCTGAGAAGCGAGATGACAATGGAAAAGACAACAAGGCATTGAGGTGAGTCATTTTTATTGCAAAAATACCAAAATTTCAGCTATAATGTCGATTTCCGTTTTTCCCCATACAAACCTTTATAAATTCAAACCGTTGTAACACAACACCACCACATACTGCAAGGCGAAGGTCACGTTTCGCGTAACCAAACTCGGTCGTTATGTAATAGTAGATGTCGGCGGTAACCGTGTCACGTTTCGCGCGCTGAACGTTCGCATAAAGATTTAAAAAAAAAAAACTCGCATTGTGAGCTTGGGCGACCTGTGTCCTGATTATCAATGTTAAATTGGGTTGACCACAGGCAGCCCAAACTCCCAATATTATCCTTTTTTTTTTTTCCTTTTTATGCGAACGTTCAGGCTAACGTGACATGACATGTACTATTACATAACGACCGAATTTGACCACGCCAAACATGACTCTCGCCTTGCAGCATATGGAAGTGTTGTGTTACAACGGTTTGAATTTATAAAGGTTTGTATGGGAATGCAACGGCTTTGCTTGAAAAGCCAATTATTCTTATATTTTGTGAATAAAATCTACTTACCCTGTTGCTGTGTTGTATTCTTTGTTGTTTGCCAGCTCCTCGGGCCGATCTAACGCGATTTGGGCGAGTTATCGTTCTGTGGGTTTCCGGGAACTGATTTCCGGAGTGCCCACCGCTCGAAGCGAATAAATCCACTGAAAATAACCCTGCCGGCTCAATTCCTCCGTAGAATCGAAGAAGAGATGTTGAAGTTCCATGTCAGTTCACTCGCTACGTGATTCCGTCCACAACGCCTTCGCAACGATACATTTATTTCGAGATTGCTTCGCTCGCAAATTCGAAAACAGCCGCGTCACAAAAGTTAGGACACTTTCGCGGTGTTGGGTAACTATAATTAGTATCACCCAACTAGTGGACTAATGCAAATCCTGCATTTTAATTGGCTACGCTACTAGAGGACCATTAGCAATAGTCCTCGAGTAGCGAAATTGGCGCAATCGAGCGTGACGCTTTCTTTCGGTTTATTCCCAAATAAATATTTTTTCAACTTGCATTTGCTAACTTTATTATTGCCTTTTCTGTCCGACTAGTTGGGTGATACTAAAACAATTAAACCCTTCGCCCTTAAGGGCCACGGGTCAATAGCCCATTCGGCTTCGCCTCATGGGCTATTGACCCGTAGCCCTTGCGGGCTATGGGTCTAATTGTTAATTAGCCCTACCGGTGGTAATCAGCAACGATTTGTCAACAGTCAAACCAAAATGCTCCCCGGGTACCCTTGTTCTTTATTCGTCAAACCCATAAAGGGAGTGCCTGGTTACCCGGGGAGCATTTTGGTTTGACCGTTGACAAAGTACCATTTCGCAAAGTACTGTTTCGTTTCGTTTCGTTTCGTGTCGCAAAGTACCGTAAGCCGGGCACATCATGTTGTATAAAGACCGTGCTATGGCAAAATTTTTATAGGTCATAGGTCTGCTTGATTTCCGCTGTTAGCTGCATGTCGTTTCACCTCTGTAATTTGCCATGTGTTTATGCATTTTTGAGGCTCATTTGTATTGTAATTTTTTTAAAGTCTCCAAGTATTTGCTTTCGGAGGAAAAAATATGAGATTTACCGTGAAAATGTTGCTTACTTGCATTCTATATTGTGACGCCGGGCCCGGCTGTGATTAGAACTGTTTGCAAGTAAAAATTTGTCCTCGTAGTCCTTGTACCTTTTTCCTCGGAGACGCCGTAGCCTTACTTCAAGTAAGCTATACGTTTCTTTGGAGACATTCTTATATTTCTTGCAGCTATCTGATCGAGCTTATGTTTCTCGAGGTTGGTGTATAGGTTTATTCCTCCTTTAGGTCGTTCTGGCACCACATGATTCAAAGTTAGTTGTTTACGCGCAACTCTCGATTGTTTTGCGTGTTGTATATGCCATTGTTCGGCTTAAATAAACATTCACAAAGTCGAGAGCAATCGCCAGAGCACGACGCGTTTGTCGGTTTGAGTACGGAAGCAACCTTCTTAGGTATTCCTCTTGTGGACGACATCGACTGAAGAATAACCTCTGCTTGCGAAATTCGTCCGACAACTGCATTTGGTCTTTCGTAAACATAACGCTAGCGTTTGAGCAATCGGTTCATGTTACTCCCGCAAAAACTAGTTGATTTGAATTAGTTAATTCAGTTGGTTAATTAGATTATTTTTGACAAGTGTGAATGTCCTCAAAAACATGAGAAGAGTCTGCAGTCTGTTTTTCTTCTCGTGCGTACCGGGCCCATATCTCGTCCCATTCGCCCTTCTTGGGGCTCGTCAGCACTGTGTAGCGAAGATATGTAACGCCAGCCTAACAGCCAACGCACATAAATTGCAAAATGAGAAACTGTTAGGGGTAAATTCCGACAGGCGACATGGCCTTGAAAAGGCGGCATGAGAACAATGAATTGGCGACGAACGACAGACTACTCCAGCGAAATAGAGAAAGCGACACCAAGATAGACCGACAACGAATTTCGAAACTGAGAATGCATCGATTGTTTTAAACGTCTGAGTCGAAGTGAAGACGCATTTCCAGAGTTTTAAATGTGTTTTCCTCTCTCACGCGCGATGTCGACGGGTCGTGAAACCCAGGCTTTCTTATATATGAGGCCCTGTTAGGGGGGGTACCCATGTCCCCTGTCTGAAATTCGCCACCAGCCATGTCGGCATTTCGCAAGATTCCTATGTCGCCTGTCGGAATTTCGTCTCAGAGGAGTTGTGTCAGGAAATTTGGCCTTTTTCGATTAAAACGAAGCTACATGTATAACACATGTATAACACATGCATAACCCTTATCTTCTGCTGAAGACGAGAAGACCCTGTCTCTCTTTTCCTTCCATGATGCCATTTGTTGATAATACAGCTTCATATTCTTTCACTGGTGACCCACTAATAAAAATATGCAGCAGACGGTCGAAGATCTCTTTCCTTTGTCCTTAAGCGTGTTTTTAGGCGTTTTAGGGCACTCAGCTGAGAGTGAGAAGAAATACTCAGCAATGACGGACTCGATTTATTGGACGTGGACGTTTTAGCATATATAAGAAAGCCTGGGTTTCACGACCCGTCGACATCGCGCGTGAGAGAGGAAAACACATTTAAAACTCTGGAAATGCGTCTTCACTTCGACTGAGACGTTTAAAACAATCGATGCCTTCTCAGTTCCGAAATTCGTTGTCGGTCTATCTTGCCATTGGTGTCGCTTTCTCTATTTCGCTGGAGTAGTCTGTCGTTCGTCGCCAATTCATAGCCCTCATGTCGCCTTTTCAAGGCCATGTCGCTTGTCGGAATTTAACCCTAACAGGTCTCAATATATGCTAAAACGTCCACGTCCAATAAATCGAGTCCGTCATTGCTGAGTATTTTTTCTCACTCTCAGCTGAGTGCCCTAAAACGCCTAGCGAATTTCAGACAGGGGACATGGGTACACCCCTAACAGAGCCTCCAAAATGACCCGTTCACTATATCAAGTTCCGTACTTTGAACTCACTTGCGCCCTGAAACACACGTTGCCACACCACATGTTTCGGGGCGCAAGGAGACAAAGTGTCATGAATGTTGGAATGTTGTAAGGTTGATAAACAATCAGGTCTGCGAGATACGGTATTAACTCTCGACATGTCAACCTCGACCCTCGACATTTCATCCCCCACCCTCGACGTGGCGCCCTCCGGCGACATGGCACTTTCGACCCTCGACCCTCAAGAAAAAGGAAGACTCTGTATTGAACGGTCTTGAATCAGTTGGGAACAGCACCCTGCTAGCAGAGCCACTTCGATCTTTCCTATCTATACCTGGGCATAACTATCTAAGCAAAATCGAAGCGCCATGAAATAATCCCTCGAGTTTGGACTCGAGTTCGAGTTCGAGTTATAAGAAATATGTTGGAACAATATAGTTATTCTTCTTTATTTACCAAAAAATAGTTAGATACAGGTACAGTGTGACAACCTGCCGTCCACTTAAACTAAAAGCTTAAAAATTAATTGTAACAATTAACATTGTTAATGTTTTTAAATTCATTGAATCACTTAATCTTGCAGTCTCGAGTACTGTCATTAAATGTCAACAAAAAATAAAAATTGAGTCAATATTAACTACTGTTAAGTAAACTCCGTGCTTATTTTATGTTAACCGGCCTTGCTAATTAACCATTTCATTCTATTAACTATGCTTAGATATGCAACGATTACAGAAAGATTGCAGCGGCTGTAGCGATAATATGCAAACCAGACAAGATTTTATTCATTACTTAATTTTTGTTGATTTTACAAGGTGTAACTTTTGTCTTTTCAAAAACCTATAATTTTTGAGCGGTTTCGGCAAGACTCTCAAGGTACCTAAAACAAAACTAGTTTCACGATGGTTATTTGAGAGCACTTGAGAATGTAGAAGCTCAAATTCCTGGCGTGTCATTATCTTCTTTGTTGGTAAAAAAGTTATTTTTATCTCATTGATGTACACATATACTTCGTATCATTCGCTTCTTAAATATATGACAAAAAAAAAAAAAAACACAAAAGCAAAAACAAAAACAAAACAAAACAAAACATCAAAACCACTCATAAGACTTTTGATGTATATATTGTCATAAACAACTCGCGGAGGCATGTACTGGCTGGACATAAACAAACGAACAGTTGTGGTAAGCGTCTTTGAATTCGCTTACAAAACGCATTCTTCAAATCCCTTTATTAAATTTTCTGTTCATGCAAAGTCCTCCCATGCGCGATTCGATCCTTTACTGATTTTTGCTATATGCGTGCATTGGCAGTCACGGTTAACTTAGTTCAAATCGCTTATCGAAAGTCTTCAAGACAAATCAAATCAAAATTCTTTCTTGATGCACACAGACAAACATTAGCTGACCTGCAACTGAAGAGAAAGCTGACTATTACAAAGGTCATAGGTTTAAGTCTTAGTCCATTGGCTCTTCGTCGGCCTTTGTTCGTTTTGTTTTGATGGCCCGTTTCGTATGTTTAGTCGTTTCGTGCCTTCAGAACAGAACAGAATCTATGGAGTACAAGCGTCCACCAGAATACGAAGAGACAAATCAACGAACTTCTCTGCTTGAAACTTGGACGTGACCTCAGGGGAATACTCCACAGTCCAATATAATCGATCATTTACGGTAAAAATGTTGTGGCCGATGGCGTAATTAATCTTTGCGCACTGCACGGCTAGATGGGAACCAGCAAATCTGTAAGGAAATTTTCCTTCTGGATCAATTGACAGGGAACCAAGATTTGTCAAATTGAACAGTTCTCTGTAAATTCCATGGTCGGCATCAAAGCGGGACAAAGCACAAACTGTTTCTGGATTAACACACTGAAAAAGTTTCAGAACATTGCGGTGACTTCCTAAATGGCGGATTCTGCTGTGAATTTCGCGAGTACAGGAGCATGCGAAATCCCAAAAACTTTCCCGTGTCGACACGCTGGAAGAATGTACTTTAATCTGAAGTGAATCAAAAGTGACGTATACTCCAAATTCTTGGCTTTCGATCTTTGGTTGACATTCTTTTCTCACGTTAACGGTGTAAGCACTATCTATCACCAACGGATTCTTGAAGTCTTTATTACTTCCCTCAAAAAGCAGCTGTGATATTGCTAAATGTGTTGCAGCCATAATGGCGCCGTGAACAGTACATTTGTTAGCCCTGCTGCATCTTATTAGAGCTGTTGTTTCTTCCTTTGTCATGCTTCGAGGCACAACATACGTCTTTTGAGGCACGGAGTGACTAGAAATTCGCGAATGAAACTTCGATAAATACGGATTTCTTAGCTTAGGACTGCACAAAGCTACTTTAAGTTTGCGCCAATTGAAAGCTGCAGCAGTCGAAATCTTTTCCCAGATACTTGGACCGCTGCCTATTAAATGTTGCATTGTGTCTTCGAGCACTGGGCGAAACGGCAAACTTTTCACTACAGCTGGCTCACCATGGTACAGCAAGCCCACAAATTCGACCAGTTTCTTCAGAAATTCAAAAATAGATAGCGCATCACTGATCATGTGGTGAAACGTAAAAAGAAGCGTGTTTTTGTAGAGTGTTTCCTTGTGGTCACAAGTCAGTTGCGCTGTCTCTTTAAGTAGCGTCACTCGCCACAAAGGCCCTCGTCCTGTGTCTAAAGGCATGCCATTAATTTGGTTCTCAAAAGCACGTAGCCATTCTCCCGAGTTAACATCCTCAAGTCGTTGAAAGTCTAAACTGCCCTCTGGGTTTTCCATCGCTTCAAAATATGGCTGGCTGAATCTGCTCTCAACAACTCGCATTCGTAGCAAGGGATATTGATCTAAAAGCAGTAACAAGGCATTCTTTACGTGGACGTGGTCAAGCTTCACTTTAGATTCTAGAAACAATACCGTGTGAATATTACCAGTGTTGTTGACTTTAGCGCTCGTCAAGAAGAATTTCTCGTAGGAACCCAACCTCCGTGAAAGCTTTTCAGCTGCTGTGATCGCGGGGCGGTTGTGATCCACGGTTTTGTAGTGAAGATAGAGACATACAGCTAAAATGAGCAGTGCAATTGAACTTGTTAACACTGAAAGCGGCGGGAAAAGCTGTATCGTCCACATCATTGCTCTGCTGATTTTTCAACTTTTGTGTCTTCTTTTGTACCGAGTCAAAGCTGCTGCTGAAAACAAACGTGTTGATGCTGTTATAAATGCAAATCTGAGAGGAATTGTTGTTTAGAACTCCCGATGGACTGATGAAACAAGAAATGAACTTTGAAACAGCAATAGGCGGTTTTAAATTGCGTAGGGAGCTGGGGGAGAGTTTTAACCAATCGATAAATTGACGCCGTAACATAAAAGATCATGTGGAGATTAACATGGAATCAGACCTGTTTTTTTCGTTTTTTTGGCGAACGGGGAAAGGAAATAAAGAACGCTTGATAAATGCATTTACTTCACGAGTCGCATGCCACCCCTTCGTAGTTTTCAGCCCCGGCCAAACGATCGCAACGGGAAAATAAAGCGTGATAAGTTTCGCGCGAAGCATAACAAAGAGTCTCGAGCGATGCAATAGCGGATCATCCTGATTATCAATGTAAAATTGGGTTGACCACAGGCGGCCCAAGCTCTCAATGTTATCCTTTTTTTCCCTTTTTATGCGAACGTTCAGGCTAACGTGACATATGACATGTACTATTACATGACGACCGAATTTGACCACGCGAAACATGACTCTCGCCTTGCAGCATATGGAGGTGTTGTGTTACAACGGTTTGAATTTATAAAGGTTTGTATGGGAATGCAACGGCTTTGCTTGAAAAGCCAATTATTCTTATATTTTGTGAATAAAATCTACTTACCCTGTTGCTGTGTTGTATTCTTTGTTATTTGCCAGCTCCTCGGGCCGATCTAACGCGATTTCGGCGAGTTATCGTTCTGTGGGTTTCCACTACTAAAAGAAAGACAAGGCCGGACACTGATTTCCGGAGTACCCGCCGCTCGAAGCGAATAAATCCACTGAAAATAACCCTGCCGGCTCAATTCCTCCGTAGAATCGAAGAAGAGATGTTGAAGTTCCATGTCAGTTCACTCGCTACGCGATTCCGTCCACAACGCCTTCGGAACGATACATTTATTTCGAGATTGCTTCGCTCGCAAATTCGAAAACAGCCGCGTTACAAATAGTCTCCTCCGCAGCCGTTTTTTGGGATGTCACGCAACGCTCCCCCAAAGAAACGGCTGCTCACATCCGAACAACATTCTTTTCCTTTTGTGTTTGTGGTATGTTTGCGCTCTGTTGAACAGACCAATCACATAATAGCAAAGTGAGAATGACATAAGTTTTCGCGCGAACAGGCCTGCGGTGCGAACACGCGAGGGATTTCTGTCTTTTGTTTCACGCCGCACGTCGCCAAAATAGGCGGTGTTCGCGGGCTACCATCATGACAGACGAAAAAAGGTAAATGAAAGTCCTAACTGCAACTGCTTCATGTGCTCATCGCTATGTTCAGCTAATGAGAGAATATATATTTTCGGGAAATGTCAAATTGTAAGCGTCAATCAAGGGCGAAACGCTTCCTATAGATTTAAATCAGGAGGAAAGAGGACAAAGAGCGGCATTCAGAACTCGCTGTCAACAAATCGAGCGAAGCTACTTGATTTTCTGATTCCTTTATTAAGTTAAAATAGATATCTTCCTTCTCGACAATAATTTTTTGAGTTGAAAGCTTCTAATAAGTAGCTTGAACTTTGAAGAGTCTTCAGCTACAGAGAAAGCTCGTTCAAGCGTCGCCGGTATTTTTCGGCGTCCCTGAACAAAAGCCGGAAATCTGTACGTTCATTTGTGACGTCTCTCACGACGGGATACAGAGATAAAAAACATTCTTTGATTGGACAAGTTTCAAAGGGCGAATTTGGCGCGAAAACGTTCTTGAAAATGGAACGGAAGTGGTAATTGGCTAATTTCGTGAAAGGAATGTTGTTCGGATGTGAGCAGCCGTTTCTTTGGGGGGAGCGTTGCGTGACATCCCATCAAACGGCTGCGGAGGAGACTACGTTACAAAAGTTAGGACACTTTCGCAGTGTTGGGTAACTATAATTAGCCCGACCGGGGGTAGCTAGTCAGCAACGATTTGTCAACAGTCAAACCAAAATGCTCCCCGGGTACCCTGGTGCTTTATTTGTCAAACGCATAAAGGGAGTGGAAACCCACAGAACGATAACTCGCCGAAATCGCGTTAGATCGGCCCGAGGAGCTGGCAAACAACAAAGAATACAACTCAGCAAGAGGGTTAGTAAATTTCATTCACAAAATATAAGAATAATTGGCTTTTCAAACAAAGCCGTCGCATTCCCATACAAACCTTTATAACACAACACCTCCATATGCTGCAAGGCGAGAGTCATGTTTCGCGTGGTCAAATTCGGTCGTTATGTAATAGTTCATGCCATATGTCACGTTAGCCTGAACGTTCGCATAAAAAGGAAAAAAAAAAGGATAACATTGAGAGCTTGGGCCGCCTGTGTGTGGCAACGCGTGTTTCGGGGCACAAGTGAGTTCAAAGTACGGAACTTGATTTAGTGAACGGGTCATTCATGTTTCGCAATTTATGTGCGTTGGCTGTTAGGCTGGCGTTACATATCTTCGCTACACAGTGATGACGAGCTCCAAGAAGGGCGAAACAGCTGTCCACTGTTGCAATCCTACTTTATCGGTTCTTGTCATGTTAGTGTCTCCAAACGTTTTTCACGTGGTATCAGCTTTACAGTCTATTGTTTGTCTCCATACACTTTTTTGGCTGATCGGATCTCTTGTAGATCCTACGTTGGCAGCGTTTATCGTATGTGGTCCTTTGCAGTTTCTGGTTTCTCATTTATTATATATATGGCTTTCGGGGAAATTTTTCTTGCGGGACACGGTGGGTAGTCCCGAGCGGGCAAGATAGCTCCATCTTGCCCGCTCGGGTAGCCAATCACAGCGTAGGATTTGATTCATCTTGCCCGCTCACGGAGCTGGCCATATAATAAATGTCAGTCACGGTATCGCAACCATGGGGGAAGATAGATATATACTCCGATATATGAGCTATATGGGTACGGGCCGCTGCGAAGGGTATGGTTTTCAGGCGGTTTAGTGTGGGATAGGGTATAGAAATCAGACAGTCTTGGTCTAGAATGGGGTATAGTTCACTCGAAAAGTGGCCAGTGTAGAGCTCATTTAGTGCAGAACAGGGTTTTTTTTTTTTACC
The DNA here is from genome assembly GCF_042242905.1 of Orbicella faveolata. NCBI lineage: Eukaryota > Metazoa > Cnidaria > Anthozoa > Scleractinia > Merulinidae > Orbicella > Orbicella faveolata. The sequence continues at coordinate 22,093,515 of NW_028301541.1, read as the reverse complement.
AAGGGTTCTATGATGGAAGTTGAAACTCGGAAGTGACTTTGTATGATATTGGTTTAGTTAGCGTATGTTGGACTACGATAGTTACAAAGTTTCTGCATTAAAAATAGCTAGTCTGGGAGAAGGTAGCGGTTTTAGGTGTCTAGTCTAGAATAAGGTTGCAAAATCAAGCAGATCATGGTCTACTATAGGGTAAGGGTTTCGTGTCCTAGTGGCACACCCCAGCCCAAAGATTTACATAGTACCTCCCCCCGGATCGATAAGCGGTTGGCCACTCTGTTGCGACGTGTTGCGACATGTTGGGTGTTGTTGGCTAAAATTTGATCATTTTGAAACTTGGGCCAATAACATCCAATATGTTGCAACACGTTGTTGCGATCGTTTGGCTGGGGCTTGGCAACGTGTACACATGAGAAGGGAGTCTAACGAAGTCAAACACACCATCAACAACAAAAATCATTCTAACGCTTGCCTCTATTTCACAAAATATAGTTAAGCTTCAGACTGAATATTTGCTTGTCCATTGTAAAGTGACCGTCCTCCTTGCCTTGAGGTATTTTCGACCTGTACTGCTCACTTCAATATTTTGTAAGTAATCAGATAACAATCTCGATATTTTTCCTCGTTGGGTGTGGCGTGTAGCTCCCGTTTTTCTTTTAACACCAGACTCCATTTACCAGTTTTCTCCAACTCTACACACTTGTCGCTGTAGCCCAGACCTGCTGGATCATACGAGTCTACACGGATGGAGAAGATAAACAAACCGCCTGCAATGAAAATCATGAAAGAGAAAGAATCATTATGGGACCGTCAACATACCGTAAAATCCCACGTTAAACCCCTGGGCTAATGTAGCTTCCTAAGGGGTTTTGGGTGGCTTATAAACGGTGGGGCTTATATCCGGAGGGGGCATATAAGCGGAATAAAAAAATGTGTTTCGAAAAGACGAGATAAAACGTATCTGAACGTACCATTACCTTTAGAGCTATTACATTTATAATACATTTATTGCACTTATACATTACATGGGCTTATATAACTGGAGGGCTTATATCTGGGGGGGGGGGGGGCTTATATCTGGAATAATAACTTTGTTAGAAAATAGAATTAAGGGCTTATATCCGGGGGTCCTTAACGTGATATTTTACGGTAGTCAACTGAACTTTTGGAAGAAGGAGGTGAGGAAAGATTACGATATATTTCTAGACCTTAGTGCGGGGCTTTTTTTGACAAAAATTAAACTAATGCATTTTATTGGAGTTAACTTCATGTCGAGAACGGCCCCACAGCAAAAACCGGAAGATATCACTTGCTTGTGCGATCTCGGCACAGTTGAAAGAAAGCGTAAAGCATAGGTGAACACTGTGGTGGGAAATCAAAAACGTAAATAGGACAAAAGAAGACAAACAGATGCTTCGATAGAGCAGAAAGGAGGAAGGTTCATTTTATTTATAAAACCATTTCTCTACATTTTAAAAGCAATAAGCTATGTTGGTATCTGCACATAGCTAAAAAATACTACGGTGCTAACCATTTAGCCAAAAATCTGGAAAATTCATGGGCAAGTCAAATGAAACAGTAGTTTTCCGGAAAATACGTTCGAAAATTAAAGCCCATCTCTCTCAAGAGGTAGTCCTCTTATTCCGTTCGGAACGGAACGGTGCAAATTCCCTCACAATTTGCTAAATTTTCCAGTTTCCAGTCTCTCATCAGCCGAAAACAATTACCGGGAATTGAATTGTAAATGTTAAGTGCCATCTCGTTCGGTTGGTTTGCTGATTTTGGAAAAACCCTTACCATTATTCAACGGTCATCCCAACCAGTTTATTCTGATAAATGCTAAGTACTCGTACAAATCATACTCGGAAAATTACGTACCAGGCTTCACAAATCGCGCGCACTGTTCAAGCGCTCCTGGTTTCACTTGCCCGTACACTATGGTGCCCGCGCATAGCACGACGTCGTATTCAGCGGTCTCGATCTCTTTCATGTATGAGTCAGTTAAGGGAGCACAGATCAGTTTCTTGTAAAGGTTCTTCGGTGCCGCTAAATTGAGCATTTCTTGAGAGATGTCCAGTGCGTTAACATTGGTGTACCCTCGAGCTTTGAGCATTTCCCCGATCGCCCCTGTACCAGCCCCGGCGTCTAGGATTTTCATGTCTTTTGTCGGCTTGGGGTAAACCTCTTTCGTCTGCATGGCCCGATCAAACGCCTCCACGCACAGTATGTGGCCTTTGTAACCTGTGTTGTCGCTAATCTACGTGAAAAGGCCACAAACGAAGCTTGACTTTAACTAAAATCTCAAGATATATGTAAATATGACAACTTCAAGGCAACCTCGTTCCCAGGCTCTCTCTCCTCTCTCTCCTCCCTCCCGCGCAACAGACTTTTTTCAATAGCCAGATTCTGGATGGTCACGTGACCAGCCGCAACGGGATCTTTCTCCCAAGGACAAGGGTGGCAGAGGACAGAGAACCTGGGAAAGGGGCTGGCTTGAAGGAGCTACGTCACAGCTTGCGCATCTTGAAAAGTTTAGGCTACATTTTTCAAGTTCGTCGTTTGTAATCCGTGTTAAGGGCCCATTAACCGATTCATGCGCGCGGTCGCGCGCGTTGCTAAGGAGGTGAAATTTCACTTCCGGTCACTTACGTCAGCCTGAGCACGGAAAATAAAAGCAACTCAAAAGCTTGCAAATTCGCATACATTTTAGATGTTTTTCTTTGTGTTTCACAAAATGCAAAGCAAAAAAAGTACAAGCAAAGACAAAATAAGAGAAAGACAGAAAAACAAGAGCAATAGAAAGAGAAAAACTAACTCCGTGTGGCTTTGTGTGATCTCACCGAAGTGCACTGGTAGTGTAAATTGTGCACGCGCTGATAGGGTAACTTCCAATAGATATCGGGCGCACTTCCGGTTTCTTTAAATGCTAAAGGAAACGCGGTTTTTCATTAAATCCAACCTTTTTCGACGATTTTCGATTAAAGCCAACGTTGGCAACATAGCTATGCATTCCTTTTTCGAAATCGTGCTTTTTTCAGAAAATTACGAATTTTTCAATATTTTGAAATGCTCTCAAAATCTGACCTTTTCGAAATGAAACAAAATCGATGCATAGCGTAATGAGGATTTAAATTGAAATATTAAATCAAAGAAAAAAATCCCGATAAAGAAATTTGCCTGGGAGCCTTTGTATTTTTTCTGTATTAGTCACATGACCATGGGCGTGGCCTGATGACGTCATCACTAGTGTTACTGGTCATGAAAAAGTTGAAACACATGAAATAACTCTGAACTAACTAAAAATGAGGAGGTTAGATGAGACTGAATTTTCCTTAGCAACGGCTCGAAAAGATCGGTTAATGGCCCTTAATGTTCTCCATCCCTAATCATTTATGGTTTTCTTTGGTTCTGTAAAGTCCTATCTTCACTGGGTTTCCTCCAATATAAAGGTAATTTTGTGCGCGGCCAAAATAACTCAATATACCATGACTGAACTCCTTTGAGGAAAGCAAAACAAATACACTATTGATGTTATTTTGTTACCAGCTTGACGCCCCATTCGACACTTTGAATAAATTTTTTCCCACTAGATAGATAGAGATAGATAGATAGTTGGTGCCAACTTCCTCCCTTGCAGCCAGAGGCTGAATTGCGGAGGAACCAGAGAGGTAAGATCGGACGTCAGCATAACAGTGAAGGCGCACTTTGCAGCCACTTCAGTCCATGTATGATCTCACCTTACCCACCCCAGACCAATGACCGGCACAAGTCAGATAGACCATGACACCGGGTTCTACTCTTTTCGAACAGTGTCATGCGTTCTTTAACGTCCCACAAGAACCAGATCAGTGAAGTGCTGTGAGACGGGGCCTACGGTTTATCGTCCTTATCCGAGAAGACGTTGAGAGGGTAGAAAGAACCAGATCGATGTCTTCAAATCACTAGTAAGAACTGTGCATTGAAGAACGCGAGCCACGCCGGCTATTTTTTCGTGTTTTAATTTCTTTTGGAACTGATCGCAGGCATTACATATTTAGTCTTGGCAGGTCGTAAACCGGCATACTGAGCAGATGTAGACGATTGCGAAGTGCGAAGATAACAGATAAATTCATTTGTTTGCTAGGAGGAGGAATTTGACAATTTTACTCTGAAAACGTATCAAATGTTTTCCGTCCACACTACGCCGGGGGAATTCAAAAACGCAACAATCACTGGTCATTTTCGATTTGTATTTGAAAAAAAAAATCGGGGAGCGAAATCACATGATTATTGTGAGGTCATTCATCATTTACAGAAAGTTCTGTTTTCAAAATACTTTCTGTCCTCACGAAAACGAAAAGTCGGCGTTTTCAAATTCCTCCGGTTTGAAGATCGCTTTCGAAAAGCTCCGTTTCCGTTTTCGGGATTAATGTACGTGGACGGTAGGCCTAACCGTAGAAATAAAGCTGCGTTTTCAATTTCCTCCGGCATTGTGTGGACGAGGCCTTAATTAGCTTACTGCTGCTGTTGCACGTGCATGTTTACCTGTTCCCAAATTGAAGCACGTTCATCATAGGCTATTTTTGTTTCCTCCAAGGTCGCGTTTAAGCCTGGCAGTACCAGCGAGTGTTTCGAGCTCTCCGTCACTGTTGTCATGGCTACAAGGACGATCCTTTGCTCAAATTCCCTCAAGTACAAGCTACAAAAGAATCCAAGAAATCAATTACCTCGATCATTAGTAAGACTGACTTCCTTTTCAACTGTTTAACTCTTCGGTCCCAAATCAAGTCAAATATTACAACTACAATTCCTTTCTGCATGATTGCCGTATCCCTGGAGTTAAAATAAGTTCTATAAAAACAAGTATCCGATGAACAAGATGCTCCCATCAGAATTGTCTTACCGTTCAAAGACCAGAAATCGGCGAATGCGGTAGGACACCAAGTCGGTGATCTCAGTCGAAAGATTGATGCCGTTGTCCAGCCTGTTTACTCAAGTCCGAAGATCAACGTACAATTCAAACCAAAGGAACATAAACCTCCAATTGTGAATCAACAAAACGTTGGTTATTATTACAAGTGTGGTCTGTGCGATGCAGACTATGACGGCTTCGATTCACGAGTCGACACCTACATCAACGTGTGGAGGAACATAAGCGATCAACAATCGACAACCACGTAAAGGATGAGCACGGAAAGGATCTAGAGACCATTGGAAGCAATTTCAGGATTTTGAAAAAAATGTCAGAGTAAACTCGACTGTTTGATTTTGAAATGCTTTTTATTCGTAAACTTCAACCAAAATTGAACAAACAGAGTGACTCGATCCGCGCGAAGCTATTTACTTAATTATCTCTTGTATTGTTTCTATGTAAATATTTTAGAGTTTTAGTCAGTGTCTCATTAGCATTCTTATAATCGATTGTAAATATTTGGGCGCATGCAAAAATTTTACTTTTCAACTTGAAAATGAACGTCGTTGCTTTTTAACGTTAACTTTTCATTACTTGCTTAAGATAATGTACAAAAGACAGCTAACCTGCAGGCCAAATTTTTGGGGTAATAGAGGAGTTGTCAAATTTATTTCCACTCGAAGTCTAACTCGATCTTCCACTCGAAGTCCAACTCGAAGTCTAACTCGAACTCGAACTCGAACTGGAGTCCAAACTCGAGGGATTATTTCTCCCTATTTAGGAAAGATCGAAGCGGCTCTGCTAGCGGGTAAGTTGGTAGAGCACTGTACCGGTATTTGTAGAGGTCTTGGGCGCGAATCCCATTTAAGCCTGAACCTTTTTCAGGCTCGAATTATACTTTTTGGCGGCGTGAAAAATTAACTGGCAATCCGTCTGTGTTCGCAGGCAATTAGAATATATTATGATCTTGCAGTCTTGTATCCGAATGACGTGCACCGCAGATGGAAATTAAAAATTAATTCAGGCTTACCTCGTAAATTCCCAATGGTCGCGCTACTGAGACTATAGAATCTTGCGCCTATGTATGCGAATTCATCAGATTCATTGCGCAATTATTCAGCGCAGGGATTCAGCGTATTATGCAATAAACACAACAGGCGGACTAAATATCAGGCGGCCCAGACGTTGAATACGATTAATACGTGATTATGCTGTTGGCGATTGCGTTAAAATTTTAGCCGTTTATAAGACAATGTATGAGAATGCTCTGAAAATTACTCTAAATGCTACGTGTAGAAAATAATTTGAATAAAATGGCTTACCTTATGTTTGCATTGCGTTATTTTGATGTCTCTGGGTTCTTGCAGGTTCTTGGAGGTGGTTTAGAGCCATTTAGGCGAGTTTTACTTTCTGGCGGTTTGCTGTTTCCCGAGGTGAAGTCGAGGGGAACATTGAGGGTCCAGGGAAAAAAACAAAACTCACTGTTTCCCGCGGGACCAGTCATTAAGGTTACAGTATACCTTCAGGGGTGTCTCGCGCGCAAGCGATGTAGCGCGTGCAGTTTAAGCTGTAGATACCTAAACCCCTATATCAAATTAAAGCTTATGGAGCTGGCTATCAAACTACACCAACAATTTTGAAAGAAAATGAATTGTCGAATTTTTCACGACCACTAAATGCAAGCGCCCGAATCACCTTTCGAAAGCTACATGTCAAAGCGAATTTCGTTTTTCGCCAATTTAATTTTTTCCTCGGTTTCAGGGCCCAAAGCGCTTAAAAAACGTCTCTGCGTTTTGGCATATTCGATTGCAGTAAAAAGTGACAGAACGTTTTCGAAATAGGATTAAAAAAATGTGGAGTGATCGTACAAAAATCGCTCTCGAAGAAAAAGTATTTCGAAATTAACAATTCCCAGACACGCTTTTGTAGTTTATATGTTAAACTAGCCACTGTCCAAATTTAAGAGCAATTGAACAAATTCCCTTTGAGTTTTTAAGTGTCTGCTTCAAGTGAAAAAATTTATTCGAGAAAACAGCGCTAAGAAAAATTTTCTGCTTCGCGAACAAACTCCGCCCACAAACGCCTTCAACTGGGTTCTCAGGTAACTAAGCCAATCAGTGCAGGGAAAGTTTACTGCCGTTAACCGCCTGGTGAAATTTACGCGCGAATCTCTAAAAAACTCTTGTGTTTCGCAATGCGCTCAAGGAACCGAAGGCAGAGAGATAATTTTTCTGTAGCTCGGTTTTTCTTGAAGCTGGTCTGGCAAAATGGGGAAGACTAAAAAGGATACGAACGCTAGAGTGGCTGAGCGAAGGAAACAAACAAAAGACAGCGCGGAGAGCAGCTGTGTGTGGGCAACTGTGCATGGATAATATTTCAAATGGTCTCAATGAGTCCAACGATTCGTCGATATCGGACTCATCAGAAGAGTCTCTGTCAGCATCCCTGTTATTGCTGTCAAGTTCCGAAATTTTTACAGAACCTTTCTTTTCTCTCACCACGAATATTTGCCCGCCTTATACGATAACTATAGCTTCATCCGCCTGGCGAACTTTCGCTTCTTCACTCATTGATGTATTTTCATTCGTTCTTCGCTGTTTTCGCTTTTTCGAACCGGTCCATGGTTTAAACGTGGTCTATGTTTACTTATAACTTAATAGAGACACGCCTAATATCAAAAATGCTGGGTAGTCGGAACAACAATGCTGATCAACTGAGTAGTCAATTCGTGACATCCATATAGGTAATTCCCGCGAAAATCGTCTCGGTTGATTACATACGCGCCATAGGGCTGTCAATCAAGAGGTAAACTTTTACTTCCGGTGACAACGTAAAACCGCCATTTCTCCGCCAATATTTAGCCTTTTTCAAAAAATTTTTTCAGAAATTAGAGATTATTCTTCGCCCTCTATTTTGACTCAAAAATCCAAATTTGAAGAAAATTGCCGACCCGAAGGTATACTGTAACCTTAAGTGTTTTGTTATACCACCTAACTCAAAAACAGAAAAAAAAAAAAAAAAAACTGCGAAGAAACCGTTTGCTTGACGCCGGCTGGCTCACAAATTTGCCGCGGTTTCAAGGAGCACGACCTGATCACGTGTGAGTCTAAAGTTCAAGTTGTTGTTAGTGAGTTTTGATCGCCCTAGGGAGTTAGAGAGTTTTGACCCACGACTTTGAACCACGATTTTGACCCACTTTTTCGTCGTTATCGAAAAGAAAATCAACAAAAGCCCTTCACAAATTATGTTTACGGTAATTTAACATTGGTCTGAACGAGGGAACTTATTATAACGCAGGTCTGAAACAGGGTTTTGATTTAAGGGTTAGGTCATAAATAGGGTTTCGAATTTTTGGTCAGGTCATAAATAGAGTAGGGAATATCGCAGATTTTGGTCATAAATAGGGTAAGGGTTTTGCGAAGCGTGTCGCACACCCCCACCCGATTTTTCTGGGAGTACTCCCCGGGGTATAACGATAGTCCCTTAAAACAATTCTTTTTTATAATAGTATCAGCCAGCTAGCAGCCATAGCAACGGTTGCTTAGTCATAAAATGACTATGAACACTGATATGAATGTAACACATTTCGAGCAATCGCCTCTCCAGCTGGGTCTCTGGAAATGAAAACATCGCCGATTATAGATTCCTTGAATGAAATATCGTGCACTGGAAATTTGCAAAAATGCAGAACGGATAAAAAATACTTTCTCCCCCTTCCTGTCCGTTCGATAGAGTTAGTTTGTACTCTTTCCTAGCCTGCGTTGCCGGCGCAAACGGGGAAGGGGTGGGGAGGTACGTAAAAAACGCTCGCAAGAATAAGAAACAATGCGTTCTTCCTTTCTCCCAGTCCCCTTCCTTCCATCAACGCTTTGCCTTCCCCAGTTTAACATCAGGTTAATTTCTTGCAGATTGCCATTTGAACTGGCTAAGATGGCGGCCGTTTGAAGAACGCGTACGACCTCGATGAATGCATCCTAATTATGTAACACTTTCGAATGGTATACCATGAAATATCCCACGAGTCACTTAATTTCTCGGTATACACGAGCCTTTAGATGACATGAGGGATAATCCGTGGTATATCACGAGAGGGCGTTGTATAACTATTTTATGCCATGCCATAGAAAATACAGTGATCAACACAATAAATGCGACATACGCGAGGGCATGATGGGAAGGTTGGGTGTAATGCCGTCAAATAAACAACGGCTTTCCAGTATTCTGATTGGCTGTATTCTCTATGGCCTGGTATAAATGTTGATACGGGACTGTACACGCACAAAGCTAAGTTAGGTATTATATAGCCTTATGGCTTCGAAGGGCGGTCAAAAGATGTTGTAAACTGAGCCCTTTACATTTTATCCTTTATTCAATTAAACTCTTTGCAATTATGTCACACACTCAAGCAACACTTTTGTTCGTCATCAAATCGATGATGTTCAAGACAGTGAGATCAGAGTTCAGAGATCACTATACGAATGTATGAGCACGAGTTTTGCCAAAGTTAGACAACCTTATGCTTTCAAAACAAATGGGACAACTAGCTACAGTCAGCCAAAATTGAATCGACTGCTCACAAAAAAAGTAAATGAAAACTGTTGTAAGGTATCTCTTCGCTAAAAACTTGCGGGCAAATGTCTTATCACACGTCCACTCCAATCTCTTCAAAGGTTTCTGATGTGTTAGTAAATTCCGATAGACTGAAACAGTCTCTTTTGCTCAAAATTCCGAGGGGAAAAACGCAAAGAAGAACGCAACACAAGTGAACGTGCGAGCTATACTCGCCGCTCGCATGTCACGCGCGCTATCACGCTTGCACTACTCGACGCTCGCATGTCACGCTCACAGTCACGCTCGCACGCTCATTTGTTTTGCGTTCTTCCCCACCGATTTCCGAGCAAATGAGAGACTGCTCGCAATCTAACGTTTCAAAGACTGTCCAGTTACACTCAAGAAGATTGCCCTAGCCTTGCTTGAGGTATCCCCATCACTTCTTCACTGTAATACTTTGTAAGTGATGAGATAGCAGTATCGAAGTCTTTCAGCGTTGGGTGTGACGTGGAGTTCGCGTTTTTCTTTCAGCACCAGGCTCCACTTGCCAGTTTGTTCCAGTTTCTCGCACATTGCACTGTATCCGCACTCCACTGGATCATACGAGTCCACGCGGATGGTGAATATAAAAAGTCCACCTACAGAAGCACGCAAGAACACTGTAGTTACTAAGGGATGTCATGCAATGAATAGAGCGTTGCGTGACAATATTTTACCTCATTTTCTCTTTTCGGCATGCTGCCCCTCCCCCACCCCCTACTCTCCCGCTACATAAGTTACACCAGTATCAGCCTCCTCAAAGTAAACGTCAAAGCAAATACCCTGCGTGACAGAGGCTATTCAGCAAAATGCCTGCAGTGGGTACCAGAGCTTGCAATCCATCAAATATTTTCGCTCGCGCGCGATTGGTCGAAACGCGTCATGTGACTGAATATGCCCCGGCTAAAATTGGGGAAATTGGGGAATAAATCCGAGTGATATTCCCCAATTTTCAAACCTGCGCGTGTCTCGAAAAAAATATTTGAAGGATAATCGAAGCTCACAGTTCTCCTCGAGGAAGGTTCGTACTCTTCGGGGCTTCTGAAATTCGATGACTTTCCATGACTTTCCATGTCCTCTTCCATGATCGTTCCGAGTTTTCCATGACCTATATGTTCAGCAGTTTTTCTCAAAGTATTGTCAAAATAATCTATAATTTCAGGTTTTTTCCCCTCATTATGACGCATAAAATGCGTGCTAGTGCTTATTTATTTATTTATTTATTTATTTTTTATTAAAACTGGTTTTTTGACTTTTGAATTTTTTCTTGCCTGTTAATTCTCAGAACGTTTATTGCTTTTCCATCACTTTCCATGACACACACCTTAATTTCTGGAATTTCAGGCCTGGAAAATGAAATTATAAAATTCCATGACTTTCTAGGTTTTCCACGACCCGTACGAACCCTGTCGAGCTATGCTCTCGGAAAACTGTTCGCTTCTCGGAACAGATAATGTCCGCGGACAAATATCCGAGCATCCGTTTTCGCTCCAAATGGAGGCTATTGTTTATATATTCAGGTTTTCGGTTTCTGGTTTCAGTCCTTATTTACTGCTGAAACGTCAGGCCAAACACAACACACTGCACGAGAGAGAGAAAAAACTCTGGTACTTGGCGTAGACAGCGAATAAATATCTGTTCTAACACGTCAAGCAAATCACATCACGCTTATGAAGGATATCCAATGGCTTCCTTAGTTATGGACGGAATCTCCGAAGATACTAATATGGTTCATATTCACCCACCGGGTTTTACAAATCGTGCGCACTGCTCGATCGCTCCTGGTTTCACTTGTCCATACACTATGGTGCCAGCGCAAAGCACGACGTCGTATTCAGCGGTCTCTACCTCCTTCATATGCGTGTCAATCAAGGGAGCACAGATCAGTTTCTTGTAAAGGTTCTTGGCTGCAGCTAAATTGAGCATTTCTTGAGAAATGTCCAGCGCGTCAACGTTGGTGTACCCTCGAACTTTCAGCATCTCTCCAATTCCTCCTGTACCTGCCCCAGCGTCAAGGATTTTCATGTCTTTTGTCGGATTGAGGTAGACCTCTTTGGTCTGCATAGCGCGATCAAACGCCTCCACGCACAGTATGTGGCCTTTGTAACCCGTGTTGTCGCTTATCTACAACCATAAGCACAACAATTAGAAATAGGAATTATTGATTTGTCGCATTTTTAAGCGTAGTAAACAGAAACGAGCCCGCGCCAGGTCAAAACTATCGTATCGTGTTCGAGGGTCTACGACAAGACATTAACTGCGCTTCATCACTCCACATTTTAATTCTTGTTTTAGTTTTTTTTTTTTAATCTTAGTTAGCTTACCGCATATGTTTTTGTCCTTTTTATTGTATTTTAGATTTTAATGTATCATGTTAAAGGTTTTACATTTATTTTCTCAAAGGACCATCCTGAAAACGACCTTATGGTGATTGGAGGCTTCCTCTTAAAATATTATGTATTATTATTGTTATTATTATTATTATTATTATTATTATTATTATTATTATTATTATTATTACTATTACTACTACAGGGCTAAACGTACGAGTGTTGTTCTTGACACTACAACATAAACCTGATTTTCACAATAAGATGTATCTTCGTTCTAGAAATTCTTCTGAAAATGAGTCCAGCTACCCGAAAACTTGAGAACCACAATTGTATGAGTTGTTTTGCGTTCATACTTTTCTATGCACCAAAGGCTTTTCAGACGCATACTGGTCCGCCGATCTCCTTTCAAACAGATGCCCAACTACTATTCGATCATTCTAAAGATAATGACTTGAAGTCGATATAATATGCAACATCGCCCTTCTCCTGTTCCCTTCCCCCACCCTCAAAGGGAAAAAAAGACATCCTGTCAACACCAATATTCACCTCCGGCCGGGCTTCTTCTCGAGATTTGATGGTTTGTTTGAGACTACTATAAATCTGTTACTACAGGAAATCCATTGCTCACACAAAGCCTGTATTTCCTCTTTCGCCTTGCTTCCAGTTCCCTCCTTCCCTTCTGCCTTGCGTCGGAGGACTGGAAACGAGTCAGCTTGGCTCGCCGCTTTCCTGAAGCCACAAACGTTTGCTAGTGTCTGCTAGCCTCTACTCTCCTACGTGGACGCTCGTCACGCAGTCTTTCTTCGTGAAGGAAGAAGACTGCGTGACGAGCACAATGAGCTTCTACGTAGGAGGTTAGCTAGGCTCAGAATACAGCCGTCTTTCAGCGCTCCTGGTCGGTTTGGTGTCTCGCGAGACGCAAAACGGCCGAAAGAGTTGATAAGCGGCTGTATTTGCCGGTAAACGTACTCTGACAATATATGTTGTCATAGTTACCTTTTCCCAGCAAGCAGCCATTTCATCGTAAGCCAGTTTGGAATCCTCCACTGGCGAGTTCATGTTCAAGTCTAGGAAGCGCTTGGGGTATTTAATCTCAGCGGTCGACATTGTTCTGGACCTGTCTAAATAAAGAAGAAGCATTCATTCAATCAAGCGAGCAAGCAATTGGTCAACACTGAAATAAGCGCAAGGCTCTGTTCACACTACGCCGGAGAAATTTAAAAACGCAACAATCACCGGTCTTTTGGATTTGTGTTGCCCTGGCAATCACAGGGAAATCAAATTCCTCCGGTTTGAAGAGCGTTTTCGAAAAGCTCCCTTTCCGTTTCCGGGATTATAGTGTAAAAGGTAGGCCTAACCGTAGAAATAAAGCTTTGTTTTTCAAATTTCTCCGACGAAGTGTAGACGTTACCAAAGTAAATAGATAAATAAGAAAAAAATACATTCGAACCCAGGGCTGTCAATTAGGGATGAGTATGACTCACGGGCTCTTGATGTTACGGGTGAACTTGCCCGTTGTTGATAGACCCTCTTCATATAATTCACTCAAACCGTAACAAGTTTGTTTCGGGTGTGAAGATCAAGGGCAACAGGTGACATCAAAACCTACATGACAGACCTGAAAACTCCAGAATACAGGCACCTTTACATGACGGAAAGTTCACTTCACCCCAGCAAAACCAGAATTCATATAATTTCTAACTTTAGAACAAAGGCAATTCCATGTTACGGACACTCAGTGCTGACCCTTTATGTCCGTGTAAAAGTTCTTTGCAGCCGAAGTCACGCAACGCTCCCGGCCTTGCGTGACTTCGGCCAAAGGAGATTACGAAACACTTGAAACACTGCGATTTCAGGTGTATAATCCATTCACAGACACTGACAATCGGGTGAACAGGGCTAGAGGGCGGATTACATGCAGGAGAAATAGGTTTCCCATCGATAATTCACTATATATATTGGCACACTTCAGTTGCGATGAAAACAACAACGTTCTGCTCTCTTGACTTGCGAATCCCCGAAACCGCGGCCAGCACCAAGTTTCAGTACATACATGAATTAAGTTTTTCGGCCAGCGATCTGGACTTTAAGTACAGTAAGCTCCCCATTTTTCACTGGGTTTAATAGTTTGTTGTTGTTAACCAGACGGAGAAGAAAACAAGCGTTGACCCATTCACAATAGCCTGTTTTTGAAGTTCAACGAGAATCAACAACGTTGCCACCCACACACTGCTAATTCCGCATAGCAATAACCTATTGTGAAAACCAAGATATGTTTTTCAACATATTTAATGAAGTTATACTTCGTTTTCTGCATTGATAATTTTGTCGTGAAACGAACATATATTTTGACCTTCGTTGATATGCAACAGAACGATTTTTGTGTTGACAGTAGACATCACCGTAAGCCGGCATGAAATACGATAAATGTGGCGCAAAGAATATAGTCTAGCTCTAAAATGAGCAACAAACATGAGAAAACGGGAATATTTCAATATGATATGCTGGAATCTTGCATTGATTAATTGCGAAAGCCCCTACACGAGGCATGTAACATCATGCGATATGCATGCGACCTCGGATTAAATTAACTGACTCGATAAAATATTACGCACATAGCATGAAGAAACGCAACCGTTCTTTGCAGTTGATTGTGCAAACATTTCAGATCTCTAACTCTACTCAGTGACACTCTAAAGCTAAATTTGTTACATTTGACAACAAGGAATTCTTTGAAGCGAAACATGCATGCGTCACGGCTCAAAACGCCAAAACCCGGAGAGCAAAAATATTCGCTACTGGCCAAGTCATGATCAGTAACGGGTCGTTCAGACCGACCTCTTGGCTTCCATTGATCGTAAAAATGTCATGCACGACGAAAAATTTTAGTCACAAGGCGAGAATAAAACTTACCGATAACAAACAGCCGGAGAATGAAACAACACCAGTCTGAGGAGCAAGTGAAAGTGAAATCACTGAACGAAAACAGATATGTTTATACTGCTTTGTCGCATTGTGCAATCAGCTCGAAGATCACGCTGCGTGACCTCTTTGTGTCACATGTGATGAAGATGTGAAATCCTTTAGTTTGCTACCGCTGCTCAAAAGTTGCTCACAAAAACCCAATTTGTTTTTGTTGCTCTCTTCCTTTATTTTTGGTCGGATGCAAAAAAAAAAAAAGAAAGAAAGAAAAATGCATTGTACAACAAAAGTAAGATTTCTAGCACTTTTGTGCAATTTTGCGACAGAACCCGGCAGCGTTGCCAACTAACTTTTTCCTCAATTAAAACCAAAAAAATGTGCGAGCTAAGACTACGCATCAATATTAATATCAATTTTGAAAAAATTATTCACCCGATCATGAGACACGCAAGTCAGCATCGTCTGCCATTTTGAATTGCCTTTAAAACGCTTACCTAGACGCCTTTTGCACCCATGATCTGTCCTAGGGGGAGGGGATCTGGCTCATTTCATAAATTGTCTAGTAAAACATTGTGAAATATGGAAGCAAGGCCAATTTAAGCACTAAACGCTGCTCCGATTTCTCAGAATTAGTAGAAAACCACAAATTCCTCATAATGCGAAAAGTTGCTCGAAATTAACGAAAAAAATTGCTCGAAATACGAGAAGTTGCCAAAAAGTTGCCGAGCAACTTGTGGAAGCGTTAATTGACCGTTTGTTGTGAATTTCGCAAAATAGACGAAAATCTATCAATCGAAATCACTCCATTAATGGAACTCAATCTCGGCAACTTACATACTGTAATAATAAGGGCGATTCGCTTCGCTTTGAATCATTGACTGATTAAGAATATAAGGGAGCAGGGGAAAAACTGATTTCAGTAAATCTTCCTGCGTCAGGAAAATGAATTCAGACTCCAGAGGAAACGCTCCTCTAACGAAAAATGTATATAATATAACAAGGCTGACGTACCATAATTTATTTGAGGTGGAGGAAGGGGATGTGGGCAATTTCGAGAAGAAACAAAAAAAAAACAAAACAAAACAAAAAAATATTAATTCCTTCACAGCAAAAACTGCCGGAAAAAAAAAAAAGAAAAGGAAATCGATCAAGTATCTTGCTACTATCACAGTTTTGATTAATTTCTAAGGGTTTTAGGTGACCTGAACTGTAAGCCGGTTAGTCAGCAAAAAGAAGGAGCTTAAAATTTCTTTATTGAAAATAGAGGAACCAATTAAAACTGACAATATAGTTTTGCATTTTTGCTTATTACATGAAAGTGAAAACGACATCCTAGTCAAGATCGGTGTTTCATTGAAACTGTACTGCCAGTGTCTTTATTTCATATGTCTAAATATTTTTATTTCGTGTACAACAGTGTCTAATATACGCCAGAGAAGCCCCACTGAATTTAATCCGATAGAAAATCGAATATATTTTTTATTTTTTATTTTTTCCAAACACCTAATACACTGAAATGCAAACAAAATGCTTGTTTTTCGAAACGTATCAATTTAATTACAGTATTCCACCCCAAAACAAGAACACCCGGCTTTACTAGTCTCATATCTCGAACTTTGTCATAACATCTAATTCATATTCGGTCATTTGGACAGCACCGCCTGAGGAACGCAATAATATAAGGCGTGAGATGATCAACGGTATAACTAAGCTTATGCGAGGTGTTCAAAACAGTGGAAAATTAACTGTCTCTTTAAGACAAATTTCTGCATTGAACACATGCAGGCGATGGCCTCGTTTCATGGTGCCATGTAGCACTTTTTGAATTGTGTAAAATTTCCAGAAACAGGTGTTAATTGCAAAAGGCAGTGAAATGATATAAATGTTTCTTCGATGGCTCGCGCGATCGTCTCGTAAGCGAGAAAAAATTTCTCGATTCCGTGCACATTTAATTTGCCAACTTGGTTTCAATAACGTGGATGAAAAAGAAATGGATTTTCATTCATATTGAAATGACTGTTTTCAAAAGCTTGCTGTGCAATTAAATTAACAATAAACGGCTTAACTGTACAGAACTGTTCCCTGGAGATTTGATGAGAACCGTAAACATCAGTAATTCACTATGCGTGAATTAATTATTAGATCTTGTCAGGCGTTTTGATAACGTTTCGAGATCATAGAGCAAAAAGCATTACTTTTCTCTCGCAGTTGAAATGAAGCCTCGAAGACTTTTAGCTTATTTGAAATGGATTTTGGCTGTTATATTGATATCGAGAAAAGGTACGTCTTGTCCATACACATTTCATTGGTTTACATATGAAGCGCTAACAGTATTTTAATTTACGTGCATCGTAGAGAGTGATAATTTCAGTCATCAGTTGCTTCCCTAAGGTTTTGTTTCGATCCTCTCCGAAGTCAGTTTGGGAACATACAAAACGTTCTGAGCATTTTAAATGGTTTGATGAAAAAGGCTGGAACTGTATTTCCATCGTCGGTTCCAAGATATATGGGGGAACTCTTTCAGATCCGATGACAAATCAAATTCAATAGTGATGGTTTCTTGAAAAAAAAAAACAACGACTAAACATCAACGTTAGGATTTTTTCCCCTAATTATTAATTACGGCCGCGTACTGTTTCGCCCTAAACGACCACCAACTGAAAAGAACCGGAGGGTGAATCCGGCAGTTCACCGACTGAAAAGAACCGAAGGGTGAGTTCGGCAGCTCGGGCGAATTTGTAATAAATGGGCAAGCTTTAAAGGTAAACTTATGGCGGACAAATATAGCTAAATTACGTGACTTGTAATCATAGCCGACATTGAATTAATAAGTAATTCTTCTCCGTAAGGCCTACCCGGGTTTCAAACAGGCAAATACAATACATGTACATGTTTGATAAAAACAATTCCTTTCGTCAAATTCTCAGTGTTTTCGTATGTCTTGCAGATCTGTAATGAACCATGAAAGCGAGGTGAACAATTTTCCTAATTGTTCATTAGTTGCGAAAGAACTAAGAACTAAAAGTCTGAAAACTCCTCCTCCTTCGCCCAAATTTAGATCCTTTCACATTTGACCTTTCAAAGCTTGTACACTGCAATTATAACTGTCGTCATCAAGTGCAAGTTATCGCTTGTAATCACCTCTTTATTGACACTTCACTAACTTTCGCACAGTATGTGTCCGGAGTTACTGATAAAAAAAAAAGGAAATTGATTTCCCTGCAGGGAATCTGTTTTATTCGCCGCGATTTTTGCATGCGAGTTGTACAATCTAGGGATCATTAAGTTACAACAGCAAAACAGTTTTGTTTGAGACAATCATTTGCCTCTGATGACATGTACTGTCTAATTTCTTTATACCGGCCACTGCTGCCTATTGCGGTCAGTTGTCTCAGCTTCCGGCCGCAGGTCATTATGGACGAACTGAAAACTCAACCAACGCAAAAAACCTGATAGGTTGGGGACAAAATAAAATAAAAGTAATGAAATGAAAATTTAAACAATGTTAAAGTTATGATGCTGCACTGAAAATCGACGACTGTTTAGTTAACAGGAATTGAGGATCGTTAGTTTCATCACGTCACCCCTAGGGTATATTTGTCCATTTCTTAAGGTTTTAGATCTAACGAGGCAGATCATTACAGACTTGTTAGCAATTAACTTTCTGTGAACGACCGTTTTAGGATTCAAAACGGCTCATGTTCAAAAGGTGAGCCAGCGGGCTCGCTAGGAACTGTTGAGTGTTCCTGCGCTGGCGGAGTTTTGATCATTTTCTTTTTCGATCTTTTCGAGCCCAAGGTTTAGTTGGACAGTTTTCTGATTTGATTGTTATGATGTTGCGATAAAAGAAAAGAAAAAGAAAACAAGAAATCCGTTTCATCTTTTCACAGTTAATTATTTTGCGCATGAAGTATCATAACTGGCTCTTGGCGCATTCAACAAAGGCTGGAGTTCCGTATGATTGCTCCGATCGAGGGGAAAAAAAAGTATTGGTAATCAACTAGTGACGAGTGATTTAAGAAATAATTTCACGCGCATTTTGTTTATTATGACGAGAAATTTCGTGTCAAACGTTGCCACGGCAAATTTGTAATTTCACATGTGAAATTATAAATTAACGCCGAAATTTCGGGCCAAAATTAAGAACTCATTTTGGGCCCATGATGTAATGGAACGGTAAGGCCTAGTTCAGACGTCGTGCTTGTGCCGTGCCGAACTAAATTGCAATTTGGTTCGACTGTAGCACGGCAGGAAATCAACTCTGATTCAGACGTCGTGCCAGAGTCGAATCAAATCCAGGGTTTACTGAAGCCTCGTAACAATTCTCCTCCTAACTCCCCGAGGGAACGAAATCTCGCCAAAACACATCGACATATTTTATGAATTTAGTTTGGCGCGACAGAAGCACGACGTTTGAATCGCTGCAGTGCCAGAGTCGTGTAGCACGGCAGAGCTTGTCGAACTTAATTGCTTGCCGAACTTAATTCAAAAGTTTGATTCAGACGCCGTGCTTCTGCCGTGCTTTTGTCGAACTTAATTCCTGAATTTAGTTCGGCACGGCAGAAGCACGACGTCTGAACTGGGCCTAACTCACCGACGATTCGACACCCCTCTCCAAATGTGGGTGGTCGGTAGTTTCATAAGTCTTTGGATCGGTATGATCGCAGGTTAATAAGCCCTCAACATGTTTGAACGACTCAAATTAGTGTACAAGAAAATATAGGTCTTAGTTAGCTTACCGAGGTTGCTCTGCTGCGGGCGGTCAGAAATTCAAGGGTGAGCCGAGGGGCGGATGCGCATGCGTAAAATCGCTGCAATCAGGCTCGAAACATAAACTTGAAGAAATAGGCCATTTTCGAGTTGGCTTTGGCCTCTGTGTCAAAACGAATCATTCATGTATGAAAATGTCTTCCGCCAAGAGCTTCATTTTCTTGCAAACCAAACTTCTTTTCGTATGATAGGTTTTGCACGTGGACTCATTTTGAAAAAGAGGCACAAGAGTAACTCGGAAATGGTCTATTGGCTTTGTCCGCTTTGAAATTCGCGGAAAAAATCTTGCCTGTTTTACTTTTCTTACGAAGAAAGCTTCTCCTTTTGCGCAGAAAATGTCAACTTTTGACCCGGCAGTTTGCGTGATCATTGTAAGTACCCTTCGGATTACGAAAGCAAATATTTTCGACTTAAAAAAACTCGTCAAATCCTTTCTTGTGCTCATCAGCAATCGATATTTAACCAAGGATCCAATTCATTTGAATAATAGCCCGTAGGCATACTAAATTACGTACATGGGATTGATATTTAAAATTTCTCATTTATTACACGTTTAAAGTACAGCAAAACATAGGGATTTTAATAGACTTGCTAAATACAGTTCACGTAGACTGTGGTGATGTCTCGGTATAACTGCTTGCGCGTATAAACAACGTTTCGCCAAAGAACACCCTCAGAGATTTACATATAACAGCATATCACATATACAGCGCTTTATCAGTTTGTTCACATTTTCCTCAAATCATCTTGTAATTTCATGTCATTTCAATCACCTTACTTTATCGTTCATGGAAAATAAACAGCAGTCGTAGCGTCGACGGATTATAAAATCGTTTCCATTCCTTTTGATTTTAATTCTCTCAACTTACCAGAGATTTTGATTCTCGGCCGTGTTGGACTTGGCAGTAATATAGCAACTTCACTGCGCATACAGTCTTATCAACGTGGTAGAAATTACCTTGCCATCTAAAATCGAGTCTTCCTTACTCCGTACTACTTCTTGCGAGCTTGGAACATTTATCCATTCGTTTCTTTAGGTCTTTAGCATTCTTCTCAATGCCCTGCAGCTCGCTATGTAACCCATGAACTTCATTCATAACATGACGTAGCCCTTCCTCTAATGTTCCGATTGTCGAGAAAATCTGGCTCTCGTCGAAATTCTCGTCGCTTTGTTGAACGATGGCTTGTACCTTTCTTTCAAACGTTGGTCGGTCGGCCTCTTCTGCTGCGATTTCATCCATTTTATGGAAGGCAAACCACCAAAGCGTTGTAATAATTTCAGAGTCCTCACACCTCCTGTCATTATCAATCGGCGGCACTTCAAAACATATTGGCCTGCTTTGTATCATTTCCTCTCAAGCGAGAAACCGCTGTTTCGGTCGACCAGATCAGCGTTGTTGTTGGACCTTGTTGCTTTTTGACCCTTTTTGTATTTTTGTGTCTTTAGTATTTTGTAACTTATTTTAATTTGTCTAGCCCAGTGATGATTTCGTTTTTATCGCGGCTTAATTGTCGAGGCTTGAATGATCAGCTATGCAAGAACCCCCGGAGCAGAATATCAAATGTATCACGCAGCAATTAGTCTTGCCGTCTCAACGAAAAATCATCACTCAATTATCTCACTATCATCAGTCGATTTTATGCACTTGCTGTGTGTTTAACATCAGCATCTTAGATCGTGGAGCGGCTAACATAATTAATGGTCGCATCCTTTTTAAATTTTCTTCACCCGAAGATCGCACCTGTAGCATTGAATGCGACACTAAGCCAGCTTAAGTTGACAGTTTGATTACGCCTGTATGAAGAGAGCAGCCCCATATAAGGGTCTTCAGGTTAACAATTAACGGAAAACAGGGTATTTGGGGAAAAATTAATGGAATATGGGATATTTAGAATAGATATCCCGTGATGTCGAATAGAAAAATTGCTAAATTTTGATATTGGAACATATCGAGATATGGCATACTCAGGGCCCCCTAATGGGGCCTCAAGAGAAAAAAAACAGACCCCTAACTCTAATAAATTTAGGAAGCGGTCATTTCAATGGTGGGGATGGGCAGGGGAGACTTAATTACATTGGACGGAAGTGTGCTAAATGGCACCCTTACGGTGAGCCAAGTACTCTACTCACGGTTATATAATTATTACACATTATTACAATGTCACCGATTTACTTTTCACCTTGAAGCCCTCTAGGTGTTCATGATCCTACCAAGAAACCTGTTTATTTAAGGACTAACTACATGAACTTTAGCAATCAATTCCCAGGCCTTTTCCCTTGAAGTTTGGAAGAAGTGGGATGACCTCTAAGGACCAGGTAGTGCTGAGGTCCTGTACTGAGCACTTTGGGTTAATTAGGCCGTAGTCCTTTTTGCTATTCATTTATCAATTATTAAACAATAATTGCAATTTGACTTTAAATTCTCGATTAATTTTGATTTTCCCCATTGACCTTGAGCTTAATTACTTACCGTGTTTAAATAAAGGTTACTTACTTACTTACCTCAAATCCACAAATCAATTCCCCATCCTTTCTAACCCCTTTATTAAAATCTTAAAATCTCTTAACAATTCTAAATTTTGTGGAACCTTCTGCTGCAACCCAGAGATCATGTGCCTCATCATGAATCATGAATCTTGCACACGTAGCGTTCCTTAATTCTCCCCTACAGTAGTAATACTAAAATTTTTCCGAAATTATAGATTCTGTAACGGCTACTCTTGGAACTCCAGAACAAAGATTACGTCAAGACCTTTCAAACAGTTACCATCATGACGTTCGGCCCGTGATCAAGCCTGGTGACGTCATCAACATCACTTTTGATTACAAGCTTGGAAGGATTGTCGATTTGGTAAGTCTGTGGTATACCCTGATACCTTGTCTTTCTTTCTTTAAATACGGTAAGGGCAGAGAACACGGGACGGGCAAAGAAGTCACAAGGTCCCGACCCTCATAATTTTTTTCCAGTTGGCAGGATAAGCCTTGTATGACCTCCGTAGTTCGGTTCACACGAGAAGTGAATACCACAACAACATGTTGCCGCGACTAATTCACGTGCTGTTCACACGAACATATGGCCATTTAAGTTATCTCCCACGTCAATGTTACCCTTGGCCATTTTTCACTGTAACCTTTCTGATACATTCAATCACAAGTGGACCAGTTCTCATCCTCTTTCTTTTTGTTTTAGGACATCAAAAATCAGGTCCTCACTACAGATGCTTGGATAATTCAGGTAACTCAGTACAGTCAAAAGAGGACAAGAACGACTTCTAACTTTTAAGCTGTAAATAAAACATATTGCTAAACTGATCATAGCTTAAATGTTATGATCAGTTTAGTAATACGTTTTATTCATAACGCTTTTCGTGAGCTTGCGAGTCGTATCACTAACAACATGAATATAGGGCGTTTTCACATCGTCATGGCAGCCATATTATGAAACGGCGGCCAATTTGGTGTACCAAACCAATCCTGTGGGAGTTGAACTCTTTCCTTATGTAAACACTTCCTTTTGTGTCAATAAATTTGCATGTGTATAGGCCATGTGAGTGAAAACGCTCAATAGGCACCAGGATGCTCTAATGCTGAACTACTTTAAAATTAAGCCATTATTTCTGTCAATATTTCTGTGGAAAGTGTAAGTCTTATCTCCACTTTTAAAAATTAAGAGAACTTAATAATAACACAGTAGCCACCATACCCCAGATTATTCCTTCTTCTCTACCCTCCCCTCCCTTCCCTCCCCTTCCCTTCCCCTCCCTCCCCACCCTGCGATCTCAACACGGCGCGTTGCACTAACACTCATCTTGTTTTCATTACAGTCGTGGGAAAACCCGTACCTTGGATGGAATGAGACTGAATACGAAGGTTTACACACACTGCATATGTCGCCTAACGACGTTTGGGTACCGGATATTGTCCTTTACAATAAGTAAGCTCCTTGAATCACTTGTTTTTGTTGTTGTTGAGGTTAAGTGTCATGACTTACATATGAGATTTACACAAGGTAAGAATGATCAAGACACCGCTTATGTGTGAAGCGATTACGTCTCCTCTATCCTTTAAAAGACGCGTTGCTGTTCCCCCTTCCCACACAATCACAATGTTGAAACTCAGGAGAAATTGTAGGTACTAGTTTTCAACATTGTATGTGGGGTGCGGGGAGAGGCTAGGTAGGGGTGAAGTTGTATTCGCGTCTGGCGTGTGCGCAATAGCGCTAAAAGTGCAAATTTGTCCCAATAATTTTCTCCATGATTGTGGTTATCATCTGCTGTCTCTTATCGATCAATCTGTGAAATCTCCTTCCATCAGCGCCGACGAGGATGTGACGTTGGCGGGGTTTAAAGAGAAATTCAAGACGTATGTGATAGTGGATAGTTCAGGAGTGAACAAGTGGATGTCACCCGCCACATTCAAGAGTTCTTGTGACATGGTGGTCACATTTTATCCGTTTGACAAACAGAGGTGCGAAATGACGTTTGGTTCATGGACTTTTGACAACAGGCTACTAAAGATGGTCAGCAAGAGCAGTAAACATACACATGCAGGTTGGTGTGATTAACACCTACTTTCTCTTTACTTTACGGATATGTTCTAACCAGACAGCCGATGAGACGTAAGACACTGATCAACAAGAGGATATTGTTTTCATGTATCACGACATCAGAGAAAACTTACAGTTAAAGTAAACTATGGCAATCAATTGGCAATCAATTAGCAGAGGCGGGTCCGGGGGGTGGGGTTGAGTAGGGGGGGGGCTGCAATCTCCCTTTGAGCAGCAAGTTTTTTTATTTGTTTTACTCATCATAAAAATACTAGAATAAAACAGTTTTATTCGTAGCTAGTTTCCCCCTCATCAACTGACTGATTGTCAAGTTAGGAAAAGATAATGAACATTTCGCGACTACCTTATTATCTTTGGTTTTCTGGCTAATGAAAGGGAAACTCCCGATTTTTTTATCATGCCTTCACAAACGTTTTCGAAGTGTCGGAAATGCATGAAATGGCGTTTTAGAAGTAAAATCGAAAACTTTTCTGGGGGACATGGCCCCGGATCCCCCTAGAACCTTAGAAGTTTGCGCGCCTGCGGCGCTTGCCATTCGCACCCATGATGTCCAAAGATATTACGATGTACAACCCCCATTTCAAGAATTCTAGGATCCGTCCCTGATTAGAGTGTTAAGAAGCGGAGCTTTAGAGAGAGCATGGAGTTTAAATGTAAAGTTAGTTGTCTATTTCGTTTTGACAAAAACTTGTAAATTAAAGCAAGCAGTCAGGCAGACAAAGTCGACCTGAAACATCCTTTACTTCAAAAGCTTCTTTAGGAAAAACTCTTCTGAAGAGGGTGTAGCTTTAAATCACTGATTGGTTCATTCAAATATTTATCGCTGATTATTCACCACTTTAAGATACCGAGGTTAACAAAAGCATGTCAGCTAAAATGTCGGACACTGTTAGTTGTTTAATTTGTAAGCATAAAGATATTCACTCTTTCATACTATTAAATTGAGTTGAAATGGTAGAAGAAGAGATAGCAGACTCCCTTTAATAATAATAATGATAATGATAATGATAATGATAATAATAATAATAACATTTATAATGCGCAAATTTCATAAAATGTGCAAATGCGCATGACAAGATTAAAAACGGAATAAAAAGGATAAAAAGCTAAAATTACAATTAAAAGTAAACTTACAACGATTTTAAAAAGCTTAAGGTTACCGTAAACCTTCGTGGGTGTCCTTAGCGAAAAAAATATTACCGCGCTGTCTTAAAGACAACCACTACAAATTATATATCAATGCAAAGGTTATAGAATGCTCTATTCGATAAAAATGTTTTGCCTCAGTTTTTTTTAATTATAAGGCGAGCGCGACCTAAAAGCGCGAAACGACCGACGTTCCATTGAGCGAATTTATCGGGTATCAAACTCGACCGCATCAACAAAGCTACTGCATTATATCATTCACGAGGCATCAATCATCAAAACCGTGTGGGGGATTTGCGTTTTTCACAATTGATCTCCTGCAATGGCCTTCGTCGTAAAACGTGTCGCGACATCAAATTTTCCAAAACAACCAATAGGAATATCGACAAACCCTCACACGGTTTTGGCGCTTCTTATGTCAAATGGTAGCGCATTCCAAAGTTTCGGTGCAGCACAGGTAAAAGAACGGTCACCTAGTGTGGCTTTTGATTTAAAACGCGGATAACTGAGTAAAAGTTATTGCTAGAATTCCTGAGATTATGCTTGGATGGGAGCCTAAGAGAAATAAGAGACGATAAACAAGTAGGCGCTAAAAAAATTAAGAATCTTAAAAGTAATTAAAAGTATTTTAAACTCGATTTTGTATCCAATCGGTAACTAGTGTAATTCATAAATAACAGGTGTTACATGGCAAAAGTTCTGTTCTTTAAAAATCAGTCTTTAATCAGTAATTAATTTTCAACTCTTTTTTACTTTGAGTAATAAATTTTCAACTCTTTCCGCCAGAAAATTTTATAGCGAGTGGGGACTGGACCTTAGAAGATGTGACAATTGAGACTGTGGACAAAGTATACGACTGCTGCAATCATCCCTTCTCTGATGTCACATACACGTTCCATTTTGAACGGAAATCGTTATATCACGTGCTGTACCAGATGCTGCCTTGTGTTGTGATAGCACTTCTCGTCATCCTCAACTTCATCACCCCCCCTGACAGTGGGGAACGAATCAGCTTCTGTATAACAATCCTCCTGTCCATGAGTGTGTATCTGTTAATTCTGGCCGACTCCTTGCCGGTCACGTCAGATAACGTGGCTATACTCGGCATGTATTACATGGCGACCATATTTCTTATCGGGTTCAGCCTGGTGGGTACGGTTGTGGTGCTGCGATGTCACTTCGCAGAGAGCAAACCGTCTGCTTCTCTGGTTAAGTTCGCCAAGTTTGTGCTCAGGCGTCGAGATAGAAAGAAAACGAGCAACACAGTGTTCGCACGCTCAGCGTCGCTACCAGAAAACGAGCAAACAGAGGAGATTGAAATTAAAAAGATTGAAGACTTTGGCAGCGAACGCACGCTGCAATTTATTGCCAACAGTATACAGGAACAGAAGGAACTGAACGAATGGAGGGACTCGTGGAAAGAGATCGGGGAAGCGACAGATAGATTGCTTCTTGTTATTTTCATCATCGTTACTCTCATAGCTACAATAGCCATCTGGTTTCAAAGACCGTGATTGACTTATCGGATCCGAATTTGATCTTTTGAAGGCTAGTCACGCCATCTTTATAGAGGATATTGCGTGACAAGCATAGAGGGTTCCCTACTTGCCCCAGTCCTACGCTTTGTAAACTCGCCCCCACCCAGCATGTCGAGATAGAACTGGGTCTTAGGGATTATAGCTTTAGTACAAAACTTACAAAGTTTGTCTGAGATAAATAAGCTAAAATTGGCAAGAACTGCCAATTAAACTGATGTACGTTTTACTATTTTACGTCTAAACGAAACAGATATAGTTTACAAGCACTTAATGACTGATCCCAAGGGAAAAAGTGAGTTTTGTTTCCGGGAGGCGAAGCCGAGGAGAACATTGAGGGTCGAAGGGAAACAAAACTCGCTGTTTCCCTTGGGGCCTGGACTACGAGTAGTCCCTCTTTCGCTTAGTCTGTCGTGCGTGACGCGAAAGAAAACCGTGAGAAAAAAATGGCCGCGCGAAATCCTGGGGGGCGAGAAGCGCGCGAAAGGAAGAACTACTATTTCTTCCCCGTCACGCACGACGGACTATATAAAGCATAAAAGGAATCGAACTACTCGTAGTCTACGTGGGCCGGACATTAAGTGTTAAATATTCCAACTAAAAAATCATGTGGGACAAACTGCGAAAAACATAATTATTTGCCTGACACCGGATGGCAAACAAATTTCCCGCGGTTTGAATGTGGACGACATGATCACGTGCCAGTCGAAAGTTCAAGCCGTAGGAGAATTAGCGAGTTCTGACACATGACACCTTTTATCCTCCAATTGGAAAACATATTTGAACTGGGAGGTATAGCAAACATATTTTATCTTGTTTTCATGTCTTTTTTGCCTTTATTGGTTGAATTTCAATTTAGTTTTCCATTTTACTGAACTGAATCACGTAAAAAAATTCCTCTAACTTGCAAGGTGTAAACAAATAAGAAATAAACTTGAACAGTTCCTATTAAGAACAAATATCTGCCATGTACATAATTTATGTAGCATCTAAATCAAATTGTTTGAACTTGCACTTCCAGTTACATCGTTACATGCATCTTCACTTGATAAGATTCCTCGTAGAATCAACAGAACCATAATTTTTTTTAGACTTGATTACCAGCCGCAGTTCGGAAATCGAGCCTGTTTTTTTATGTGCAGCAGCTGGTTTTCAATTAAACTTCTTGTTTGTCTTTGTGACTCACCCAAAACGCCGCTAAAACGATATTGTGAAGTTACCATAGCTGTACTGTGATACCAAGGATATCGAATACGATACCTATAATGTCAGAAAACGCATGTGTTCGCTAGTATCTCGAACTTCGCATGTTATTTCACAGGGCGATACAGTTAATTTGATACTAGATATTTGGTAGTACTTTGAAAACAAATGCAACGCCAGCAACAATGATTTATTTTGCTCTTTTTTGCTTAACATTGATTCTCGTCAACGGCGGCAAACGTCAAATCTCTTTTGTGTCCTCACGCACCGTTCAAACGGCACTGAGGGCGAATTTTCTGGTCGTAAAATTCCCTATGTATTGACTATTCGGATCAAACATTGCTGCACCGCTTGTTAAAATGCCATTTTTTTAACCATATTTGCTAAAATTTACTGTTAGCGATTTGATATTTATTCAGTCTTTTCGATGATATGCTGCAAGTTTATTTGGTTAATTATTTTCGGAGTAATGCCGCTAATTGTGCGCGCATACACGGGCTTAGAAGCGAATTCCTCTTTCCACATTTATTGATATTTTTCCTCTGATTTCTCAGCAAAAAAATTATAATTTTTCTTATTCTACTCAATCAAATTAGAAAAGTGTGTTCATTTTGCATGCTAACAGCAAAAAACGATGAATTCTGCGTGAAATTCAGTGCCGGAGCAATTATGGAACTGTTCAAAGCTTTGAAAAGGCGGTCTTTTTACAAAGCAACAATATTTTTCCTTCGTTTAAAGTTTTAAAATTTACTGTTAATTCCGTGTCAGTGATCGATATACACCAGTTTAAACTTTGCAGAAAATAATTTTTTCCATGTCTTATTAGTATCCGGAATTCCTATCACTGTAGAATCTTGCAACCGCGACCTAAAACTTTGATAACTTTTGGCAATGTACTAATTACTGTATATCCTTATCGCTTTAATTTATACTCATTTTAGTTTCGTTCATAATTTTGAAACTACAGCACTGACAGGTGTTCACGGTTTGGGATTTGCACGCTTCATCAAGACACAATTGACTTTTTGTGACTACGAAGGTGGCGCCGAAAGAAAATGATTTCTATTTTACCCACGAATCTCGCGACACTCTAACGTCATTTAGTTTGTTTCTTTTTGAATATGAATTTAGATGCAAATATAAAATAAAAGTTAAGATAAATATTTTTTTAATACTATCCGTCGTTGGTTCACGTTCTCAAGTCAACGCAGAATTGGGTCATTTCACGTTGTTGTTTTGCAGAGGACGGCAAAGAAATGTACCATGATTTATAACGCACGTGCACGGCCATTGTACTGCTCATTAAACCATTTGTTTAATTAGTTAGGTAACCTACGTTCTCATTGCTGTTACCGTTGTAGTTTTCTTAAACTCCCCACAGTTACTTTGTTCGAAATGTTTACGGCTAATTTGTAGTTGATTTGCTATCAACTTGATATTTGTTACTTCAAGAAAATATGTTGCTTTTTGATGATCTTCTATATCCTGTGCTATACTCTTGTTAACTGTCGGCTTTGCAATGTATAGAAAATATAACTTGAAAATAAATTTTCATGTTGATCACACACTTACAGTATTGAGAATCGCGCGGCACCTGCACAGCTTAAACCGCTTTAAGCCGAAAGTAATTATATATGAAGTCACTCACAAATTAGCATTGCTTGTTCGGACAATCGTTGCATATTGATTTTGCAATTTCCCTACAAAATCGGAGTGATTAACTGAACGTCGGAACAAAAACAAAAAATACTGATAACGTAACGATAGTCAATCTTTAACTACACACAACTAAAATCAACCGGCTCTATGACTCGGAGCCGAGGCGGAAAATTGAATTTTGAGGATTTGTTCCAAGACACATCCTGTCCGACTTCAGAAACAGTGGTTGCTGCAATTTCTAACTTTGTACTAATCCAGGGCTAATTTCTTACAGAGAGTGCTAATTAGGGGAAAAGTAACAGTGATTAACAGGATTAAGTAATCATGGTAACACGAGGTTTCATCACAGTCGAACCCCTACTAGTAAAAAACGGCCACCCTCGGGGAAATGGGAGGTGGCCGCCGCTTGATAGGGGTTGGCCGCTTAATAGGGGTTAGTGTATCTTGAATATTTTTCACCATCGGGTTAATTTCTTAGTGAACATGGAATCACTTCAAGACAATCATGACAAACATGTGTTCGAATGTTTTTATCACTCGTCACCTTCTATTTCGGACTCTTATCTGCCATTGCCTTTTCCAGAACAAAGTTTTTAAAGTATAGTAGGAGTAAAGAAAATAGAAAAACTATCATCGGGACAACCAAAAGGTGGCCGCAACCGGTTAATAGAGGTGGCCGGTTAATAGGGGTTTTATTTACAGTATTTTACTGACAATAATTTCGGGACTTTGATAACTGGTCGCTTAGTAATAAGAGATGGCCGCTTAATAGAGGTTCGACTGTATTCAGATGTGATGGATAAAATGTTGCAGTTTATTAATCATTTTTCTACTGACGTCGCAATACATTCGTGATTTCCAGCAAATCTTTTCGTGAATGAGGTAAAATGATCTTTTTCCGACAGGCAGAAAATGAACGTAACTAATTTAACAATTGATGGTTCATCGTCAAAAACAAAAGGCTACTGCGTGCTTGTCGAACACCGAAAAACTGCTTCGCTCACGAAAACACAGCAATTGATTATTATCATTTGGGATTTTTTTTTTTTTTGAAAAAAGTAAAAAAAAAAAAAAGAAAGAAAGAGAAATATTGTAGCATATTACAAAGACAGATCGCAATTTAGTTTCAAATTAAAGCTTGCAATCGCATTTTAGATTACTGGATGCAAGA
This sequence comes from Orbicella faveolata, assembly GCF_042242905.1. Lineage (NCBI taxonomy): Eukaryota > Metazoa > Cnidaria > Anthozoa > Scleractinia > Merulinidae > Orbicella > Orbicella faveolata. The sequence goes on along the minus strand of NW_028301541.1, from coordinate 22,062,730 downwards.
TCTTGCAAGTGAGTATAAACTACGACGTTTTTTTTTTTTTTGTATTTTGCTGCTAAGTCCGGCAGATTTTGTAGCATTGTAAAACGATCGGGTCGTTAATTTTTACGTAAAGCTGTTTCTTACTCATAAAAGATAAGTTTTTAGGCGGCATTAACGTCTCTCTTGACTCATTGTTTTTTTTTTTCTTTCAGTTTGCGTCGCCACTTGTTTCTTTTTTCCTGAAAAAAGCGCAAAACACCGTGTGCGGAAACTTCCAAGATGGTGGAAAGAAATCAAAGACTGCCTTTGTGAAATGCGCTTGCGAGAAATACATAAAAAGCACGGCATTAATTCCGAGAATTCAATCGCAAAAGAGTGCACAGCTTTGATCATATCAGCAAGAAAAAACGCTTTGAAACAAGGAAACCATCAGGTTCGTTTTATTAGTTTTTAGCGTATATTAACTACAATATACATGATACAGTTGGTGACCTGACTAACAACTTTAAGATCCTAAAGAAATGTCAGGGAAAGTTCGATTGCTTGATCCACGAAATGTTGTGGATTCGCAAGAAGAAACCGAGCCTTAACACACAGTCAGACTCCATTCGCGCAAAAGTATTTGTTTAGGCTTTGAACAGACACTGAACTCATTACCAGTGTTTGACACCTCATTGGAATGAACATGAACATTGAACAGCTATCTTAATCTTAATTTATTCAATTTCGCACCTCTACCATTGGTATAAATTAGTTTACTTTTCGCACAAATATTTTTTAACTTGAAAATGGTGCCAGGATGACACCGAAACGTCGTTGCTCAGTTTTTTCGCTAATCTTTATTGTTAACTGAATATCTATAATGTCTGTCATAGTGGAAGCCACCGACTTTTGTAAGATGCGTCCGTGAGAAGTATTTTAAATTCGTCGCATTCATTGCAAAACTGGAAAAAAAAAAAAAAAACCTGAACTTTTACCGGCTTGGTGAGAAACAACGCATTGAAGGAAGAAGTCGATATGGCTTGCTGACATTACTGTCAGCCTCACTGACTAACCGTTCTGGTTTTTAAGAGTGATTTTCTGAATGTGTCGAGAATCGGAAGACACTCACGAAAAATCGATTTTTCTTTTATTTCGCCAAAACATACCTTTGGGTGAACTTGTTCATGGAAAAATAGTTTAAAGTTCCAACGATTTATTTTACGGCCAAAATTTAAGAAAGTTGGAAATTTGCATATAATGGCGGTTTCCGCGGCTTAAAATGTTCAGAATTTCACGCTTCTTTACGATAACAGCGGGGGCGTAAAAACAATCCTATGAAAACAAAACTTGGCACAAATATTATTTCATTCTTATACTTTAAAATCGTGTAATAAGTTTCTTGAAGTTTTGTTTGTAGCTTTGCAACGAAGGGTATTTGTACAGCCGCCATTTGTGTCTCTCGGCAAGGAAGAAATAAAGGCCAACTTTGACTAGTATAAATGGCCTCTGTTATATATCATTTGGTCAAAATATCTACATTTTAGGAAACCTTGGTTATTGTTTTTTTCACCCGAAAAGGTATAGCTCTGGGAATTAAAATGTTCTCCGTCAGTAAAATAAAATGTTACGGCATGTAAGCGAGTTCAAATTTATGCAAATCACAAGGTTATTCTTTGGAAGTCAACGGTTTAAAACAGGAAACAACGACTCACCGTTACTTACGTTCCTTCTGCTGCTATACAAACGATTTTAACTTCCCAGTGTCCTTGTGAGCTGTTCTGTAAAATATTTCCAGTAAAACAGCGAGCATAAACGGCCATAAAATTCGACAAGGTCGACAATGTTTATATTTGAGATGAGACATTGAGTGGCACACACAGTCCTGGCTGTTTTCATCGTCTTGCTCAGTCGAGAGTCCTTTAAAAATGTGATAGAATATTCGCTTCAAACAGTAGCAAATTAGTTTCTCATATCCCATATGCCTCATGTCGACTCATGAGTAAATAAATCAGTCCCCGTACAGTGAATTAACAACTCGACTGACCTCTGAGGTCAGGAGGTCACCTGATATGTCATTATGTTACTTTTCCCCGGTTTCACATTACACGCGTAACGCCGTATTGAACATTACGGTATTTAGCTGAATTACGGTATTCAAAATCTCTTTGACGACATTTCGATTTAAAAAGAAAATTGAAAAAGCAACATTTTGACATAATTGTTAGCTTCTAACATATCGTTCATAGGTGCATGATACCCTGACATAATTTCAACACTGGATTGATTTCTCTGATGTCGACGTGATTCATAGTTTTGCACTTAGTAACATTTGGCACACATCTAAACGTGCGCAAAGATAAATACTCAAAAATAAGAAACCGTTTATCTGCAGGAAAAGCTGGACCGCCGAAGATAATAATGTTTTAAATTCTGCATATTATTTATTCGAGTAACGCAAGCTACTTGCTTTCAGTAACGCTTCGTGTCGCTTAGCAAAAGTGACAAACTTGCTATATGAAAATAAAGTTAAGGTAAGTTCAAGTCTGCATGCGAGCCAAGTGGCCCATCAGGCCGGAGCTTATCCCGGTTTCAGTAGCATGAAGCGACTAGGAGTATTTCTACTCCCCCCTGGATGGGATGCTAGTCCATCACAGGGTCAACCCAGCATTAAGTTCGCGGTACCCAATTATACACCTGGGTGGAGAGAGGCACTGTGAGAGTAAAGTGTCTTGCCCAAAAACACAACACAATGTCCCCGGCCAGGGCTTGAAGCCGGACCGCTCGATCCGTAGACGAGCACACTAACCATGAGGCCACCGCGCCTCCCTATGGAAATAAAGGCTTACTTACATTTGTTTCATTCTTTTATTTTTCTAATCTGAAATTTATGTTATATAGGCTTAAGATTTTCTTTCCAAAGTTACCGTTCAATTTCCTATTCCGGCCATATTTGAAGACATTCCTTCTCATTTGATTACTGTAAAACTTTACAATCACATATCTTGCGGAGGTTCAATATTTGGCTGTGTCGTTGAAGGCGTCAAAAAAGTGTCAGACATTTATTACTTACTTGTTAAAGTTGTACTCTTGATAGTTGTAAGTTGCGCTTGTTAATGCAAATCAAACATGTTCACTTCCTTATAAAGTTATTGCGATATCTGTCAAGAGCAGCATGACATTTTGTGTGAAAAATTATACAAACATTTAACACATGATCCTCAGTTACAGCAGCACAGAGTTAATCCGTTTTAATGGTAATATGGCTTTTTTAAGTATGTCCAGGTAGATTCGTTTAAGGCGAGTTCACAGGCTTGGGTGGCACTTCTAATTCCCTTTTTCCGTTCCTATTTTCTCTTCCCCAATATATGCCTGTTCGCAGGCTAGTGCCTCTCAATACAATTCATGCAGATTGCATTCTGCTTTCGGGAGTATTAGCCGTCACGATCGACTTTTGAAATTATTTTTCTTGGAAGTGGGGTGGGGGTGGATTAGCGCCACTTCTAAAACCTAATCATAACAGCAAAATTGAGCGTCATAAGTGACTGAAATGACTAAAACACAGAAACAAAGGCTGTTCCGTTTTAGTTAGCAAAGGCTGGTGATATACGAACAGCGAGAGCAAAGCTTATTTTTTTCGCGTGAGATTTGCGTATTCAGCTCGTTCCTTCCGTGCCTCTAAATAACGCATTCACTGCCAAGGGCATTATTCATCTCCACTTATTAGTCCGTGTAACTGACGATTTCTGGAGATCTGACCCGGATAGTCACTGCTTTAAAAACCACAGGCGGTGGTGCTATCCAGTAAGATCGTTTGCCTCCTTTGACTCACATTCGATATTTTTAACTATAAACCCCTGTAGACCATGCTGAATTTTCAAAATCAGGTCGTTTTCTACACGCTTTATCTCTGAAACGAAGTCGGTGACCCCCATTTCTTTTTCTTTTCTTTTTTTTTTTTTTGCATTTCTGACGCAAGTAACTCATTATCTGACTGCCGTAAAAATTAAGAAAAAATCTATCGACTGGAAAATTTTCGCGCGAGCGTCCTCAAATACGGCGTTACGCGTGTAATGTGAAACCGGGGAAAAATAACATAATGACATATCAGGTGACCTCCTGACCTCAGAGGTCAGTCGAGTGGTTAATTCAATGTACGGGGACTGATTTATTTACTCATGAGTCGACATGAGGCATATGGATATGAGAAACTAATTTGCTTCGGTTTGAAGCGAATATTCTATAATATTTTTTAAGGACTCTCGAGTGAGCAAGACGATGAAAACAGCCAGGACTGTGTGTGCCACTCAATGTCTCATCTCAAATATAAACATTGTCGACCTTGTCGAATTTTATGGCCGTTTATGCTCGCTGTTTTACTGGAAATATTTTACAGAACAGCTCACAAGGACACTGGGAAGTTAAAATCGTTTGTATAGCAGCAGAAGGAACGTAAGTAACGGTGAGTCGTTGTTTCCTGTTTTAAACCGTTGACTTCCAAAGAATAACCTTGTGATTTGCATAAATTTGAACTCGCTTACATGCCGTTGCATTTTATTTTACTGACGGAGAACATTTTAATTCCCAGAGCTATACCTTTTCGGGTGAAAAAAAACAATAACCAAGGTTTCCTAAAATGTAGATATTTTGACCAAATGATATATACCAGAGGCCATTTATACTAGTCAAAGTTGGCCTTTATTTCTTCCTTGCCAAGAGACATATATGGCGGCTGTACAAAATACCCCTCGTTCCAAAGCTACAAACAAAACTTCAAGAAACTTATTACACGATTTTAAAGTATAAGAATGAAATAATATTTGTGCCAAGTTTTGTTTTCATAGGATTGTTTTTACGCCCCCGCTGTTTTGGTAGAGAAGCGTGAAATTCTGAACATTTTAAGCCGCGGAAACCGTCATTATATGCAAATTTCCAACTTTCTTAAATTTTGGCCGTAAAATAAATTGTTGGAACTTTAAACTATTTTTCCATGAACAAGTTCACCCAAAGGTATGTTTTGGCGAGATAAAAGAAAAATCGATTTTTCGTGAGTGTCTTCGTATTCTCGACACTCTCAGAAAATCACTCTTAATTATTTGTATTTTTCCTAGTTGGCATGCCCTCGATGTGGTTTTGGATTTGTGGATGGCTTCTAGTTGTTTTAACAGTGATTGGAAATGGACTGGTAATTTACCTGGTCGCCACCAGGTCTCGCCTTCACACCACAGCAAACTGGTTTATCCTGTCCCTAGCCGCGGCTGATTTATGCTGTGGACTATCCTTCTTTCCTCCGTTGTTTGGAGCCAAGTTCGGTTTTTACACGATTGATCTCACCCACGCTGGCGTCTTTTTCAAAGTCAGCTTCACCTTCTTTTATTGCTCGAACGCCAGTGTCTGCGCAATGACGGTTGATCGTCTCCTTGCAATCACAAAGCCCCTCAGGTATGTCTCTCTGATGACGACAGAAACCATCCGGATTTTGATTCTCGCTGCGTGGATAACTCCACTTCTGCTCTTTGGCTTCCCCGCCATTTTTATGTACAGAGGCAACCCAGGGTACACCATGTTCGTGGAGTTTTCCAGAGTGATAATCTTTCAGATCTCTCCCCTCGTGATGTTTCTCATAGCCACATGTCACCTGCTACACCTTGCCCTGAAATCCCACCGCCAAACGAAAGCCTTGGTCGCGCAGGTTCAGTTCAATCACGCCTCTGGTGAAGCTAACATCCAAGTGCCTTCTCCAAGAACAAACGCCAGAGCTTCTATCGTTCTCATCGTCCTGATCATGACGTTCTTTAACGTCACCTACCTTGGAGGGAATTACCGGTGCATTTGTCTACTCACCGACAGTTGCCCTGTCACTGGCACTCTGATGTATATCATCTACCTTGTCCTGATCGCTAACAGCGCGGTCAATCCAATCTTCTATGCATTTCTCAAGAAGGACATTCGGCGGGAACTTCGTTGCATGTTCTCAAGTTAATTAGGTCATTAAAGGAGCTCAGTAATAGTTTACTAAGACAAACAAAAAAAACAAAAAAAACAAAAAAGAAAAGAAAAGAGATAATAATAAACCATAAAGGAACATGGATGGTTAAGGATGGAGCAGATTAGCACGGATTACAAACGACGAACTTCAAAAATTTATGCGAAACTTTTCAAGATGCGGAAACCGTGACGTAGCTTCTAAAAGCCGACTTTCTTGTGTTCAAACGAGATGTAATAGCACTAGAAGACTTTATTGGAGAGGGTAACATTTGACAGTAACAAAACTGATAAACTAATGGCCCTCGAAATAAACACTAAAAGGAAATTAGTTAAAATCACTATGTACAACCTGAGCACTTAGCCGTTGATAGGGCCTCTCACATCTTCAAACATCTTCAGAATTCTGAACGTTGTCGCTCATTGTGTTCAATAGACTGCTTTCATATTTTAGATCACGCCACTACCAGCTTTCGACTCAAGATAAAGGAGGCTATCCATATTCAAAAAGAACTACCTTGCCTCAATCAGCAATTACACCATGTAAATCTAAAATTATCCTTTTAATGTACACCTTTTCACGTTCTGTTGTTACTATTTGTCTTAATTAGCATTTTTGCCTACTTATTATTCAACTTGCTTTGTAATCATTCATTCAACTGAAGATGACAGAAGTTCTGTCGAAACATGTCTTTCAAACTTAAAAAATTGGTCGTTTTCCTTAAAATCTTTAAATATCTAAGTAGTAAAAATGTAAAACTGCTAGATACTAATAAATGATTGAGTAGTAGATTGATTTTTTAAAATTGATTTGAGTGATCCTTTAAAAGGTTTTGTGCTTAGACTACGCTTAAGATCGACATTTAGCTTGTTCCATGCTTGGATTGTTCTTACAGTGAACGTCCGGCCATCTTCCGTGCATCTCTTGTAGCGAGGAGAGCTTAAATTTAGATTGCAGTATCTAGTTATTATGGATATCAGAGTTTTTTATTAGTTGATTAGATCAAGGCTTTAAGATGCTCAAAAGATAGAAGTTTGTGTGCTGTAGTTCTAGAGCGCAGAATTGACTGCTGAACTAAAAACTGCTCCTGGCTCTTTACTCAGTAGTAAGGTTTAGTTTGTAGTGAATATTTTGTAGTCAAGGTAGCTGAAAACCACGAGAAATCGTTTTTTTCCGTTTATGTATGATTAGCGCAAGAACTAAAAGTAGAATACTTCAATAAAAGATAGCTATACCTTCAAAACTTGTGAGAACCTACTGAAACCTTTAACGTTTATAACTCGTTTAACTGGATCGTGTAAAGATCACTTCATGTAATAAATAAACTGTACTGTATGTTAAACGAGTTGACCCTGCTGAACAGGGACTGTCAGTAACCGGGACAGAATACATTCTTACAGTGGGCTTATCCTTTTATTTTATTTTATTTTACTTTATTTTGTTTCAAGATTCTAAAAAGTAGCTGTACAACACCATATAATTTGGCAGTCTATGGTGCACTGAAAAAAGATTTGACGTTGAGATGTATAATTGAACTCCGGAGGCTGGAAGCGCCTTGGGAGAACGAAGAATGGGTGGAAAGGGAAAGAATTTCTACGTACATACAAGTGAAGGTTTGCGCACGCTATTAAGTGCCTACATATAATTAGATTCTTTCAGGGGTGCGGCGCATGTGCAAGCTATGATGTAGTCCACCCAATTTCATTGTTTATACACCAATCAGATGCAATTAGATAACTCCTGCATCCTCTCCAGAATAAAACCGTCGGGCGAAATAACAAATTCCATGTTCAATACTGAGTTCGACATTTTCTGCGAAAATCCGTTGACATCTTCAGTGAATTTTGCGCATCAGTAATTCTACTAGCCTTCGTGTAACCGAATGGCTCTAAAAATACTATCATATTCTATTTCAAGAAATTATAGTCTTTGATTACTGAAATACATGTGATTAACACGAAAACGAAGATGTCGGAAAATACGAAAGGAATGCTAATGAGAACTATCACCTATATCGTCAAGTTTTCGCGAGTGACCGAGAAATTTTCAAAGGCAAATTTCCCGCAAGAGTCATCCGCACGCTTCCAGTTGTTTTATAAACAATGGAATTGAATGATCAACGCTGTACCTTGCACATGCGTCGAGCCATGAAACCCTCCCTTTGAACAATATATATCACATTCAACATTCATCGCTAGGGTTGTGAAGATCTGACAGCATTTCCGGCGCAGGGAATTTTCCTCAGTCTGCGTGGAAAAATTTCTTTTAATTCCCCACTCTTTTTTTTTAATTCGCGTGAATTTATTACTAGTAATTCCACACGTGTACATTTTGTACAATCTTCTTGAATGTTATATAAAGACAATAGACCCTTTTCGATATTTTAGAGTTCTAATTTGGCTTGAGGGAATAAAACAAAAATAACCGCAAGTCAGAATTAGCCAAGTTAGATTTTTAGTACATTTTCAGACCAAATCAGCGCAAAACTATAACCTTTAGGGCCACACACACCTTTTAGCTCATATATGGGAGCACCCCACCCCAGGGGATTTAACTTTCAGTAAAACTTAAATTTTCTAAGTCAGAGTTAACGGAAGCATAACCAAGGAGAAAATAATTTTTTATCAAATGATTTCTTCATGTTGTCAATCTGTATTCTCTTGAGATCCAGGCCCGCCTTAGATTACCAATCTAGAGATCATCCTATTGGCTCGCGAAAAACTGTGGTAAACTGAACAATAGAACTCGACAATAAGGAGCTATAAAAAGATCATAAATAAATTATTTCTCTGTCGCTTTGGCTTAGACGCTGCACGGAGGCATTGAGGTAAGAATTATTCTTTATGTTCCTGCAAACTAAGTGCGGTCTCAATTTTATTTTTACCAAGAACGTTCATTTTAAATTAAACTAAAACTTGCTCAACCTGAATGATATCGAGCGAGCTGCAGTAGGTGTCCAGGGTTTGTTAAATTCTCGCCTTATTGCAACTGTACGTTAATAATTACATGTACATGAATGCTTCGCTTTTCATCTCCGTTCTCGAATCCTGTTGAATGACCTGTTTCGATATTTTTATGCATCTTTCTTGAAGCTATTATACGTAATTACCGCATGGACAAATATATCTATTATTATCACATTTGAAGAAATTTTCAAGGTAGCTTCGAGCCACACCCAAATAAGTCTTGACTTAACTAGCATTCAAGCCGGCCTCGCAGAATTAACTGGACCTAACCGGTTTCAGCCGCCAGCTCTTCCCCCGAAAGCTCGGAGGGAGGGAATCTGTATTTTAGAGTTTTACCGTTGACATACGTATTCGTGTTCATATAGCCGCATGATTTTTCCCCAAATGTGTGGAAAACAACCTGATTTGTTCATTGTTTAACTAGGTGCTTTGCATTTCATCGGTAGCACAAATGAATTAATAACTTTAGAGTTGGACCAAGAAAACACAATGGAAATTTACTGCATTTTATGACCGAGATTTGCATGAGAATTTTGTCAAACGATTAACGAAGGCAAACAGCAATTTACGACGACAACATGATAGCTCGTGTACGTATGTGCAGCTGCCCGTGCTCCACGTGTTTTAAGGCTGAAATGGTGTAAGTAATACATGGGTCTATAATTTAAGAGACAGGATTATCCACGTTAGAGCACAGACGCCCCTCCCCCGAATTTCTCAGACGTCTGTAAAGAGGACACGGAGAATTAAATCTCTACGCGAGGATTTCCAGCGTCGCAGTGTTTCGATAGCTTAGAATATGTTTACTTATAAGCAAAAAATCAGTTTTTTTGGCGGAGAGCCCATAAACAGTCTAGAATACAATCTTACGCGAAAACTAGACTTAATTCATAATTCATTGGTGTCTAAATGGGATTAAGGTAAACAATTGAAAGCTTTGTGCTAATTTATATTCGTCATGTCAGCATGGTATCGCCCACATAACAGGTCCACAACATTGTATTTTAAATTTATTGCCAAAACCAACCCAGTAGACCAGATTACGGCCAAGAAGAACCATTGTCGATGTAAAAATTTACATTCAGAAGAAGAAGCATATCACGTGATCTTTTGGCCGCGCGCTACTGAGTCGCACTTTTTCGGCCAAAATAGCGCGCATTTTGAAAAACACGGCACTTGAAACTGGGGTCAAAATTCAAGCTCTGAATCCGTTATAATACATATAGAGCTAATATAAAGCAAAACAAAAAATTCGTGTCACATGCACTTTAATGATAATTCAGACATCGTTCGCGTCTATTGTTTCAAGACGTTTTGACACGTCTAGACCACAAAACATTCGTATCTTCTCAAGGTCCAACATAGGTTTTTCAATCGCGCACCCACCACTATTTTTAGTTCAATCCCGCCATCTTATACCGCATCCCGCCGTCAATTTTAAAACTATCTCATCCTGCTCACCCCCATTGTCAAAATCAGCTTCCTACGCAGACACTCTTTGGGCTGGTCACGCAATGAAGATTGCGTGACGAGCGCAAAGAGCGTCTGTATGATATGAGCCAATCTCTCTCCCTCCAAAGTACTTTTATCCCGCCCACCATTTGAACCCCATTCCGCACTCCGATGCACGAGACGATGGTTTAAAAGTATGTGGCTCAATCATTAAGCTTGCAAGCAAAGCCGGTTGTGAAATGTAACTAAATTAGTTAGGGGCTTATAAATTATAATGCACTTAATTTTTTATTCTCAATTTTTGAATGTTAAGGAAACAAGACACGAGGATGAGTTCTGAGGTGAGTCCTGTTATGTTTAATTTTCCTACACAGACATTATGAATTTCACGATGATTTGAATTCCAACCTTAACGCAGTAAATTTCGCATAGAAACTGAAGAAATTTATCCCATGTATTTAAAGTGCCACTATGATCAAATTCTCCATACCCATTTTTTTAAATTTTCGCACACAATAGGTCTTTCCTAGATTTTTTGCCAAATTTCAATCTATTACGAGCATTAGAACTCGTGTCGTTTGGACCTTTATTTCCGAGAATTTACGGCCGCCATTAATTTTCCTTGTTCCAAGTCTCTGTTGAGAATTTGAGAAAATGACGTCATTTTCTCAAAAATACCACACGGGTTGAAATTATAATAACAATTAGCACAGCAATTCGCATAAAGAATAACAAAAACTTTGGCTCATATATTCGTGCAATTTTTTTACATAAATTGTCATCATAATTTCAACCCGTGCGGTATTTTTGAGAAAATGACGTCATTTTCTCAAATTTTCAACCAAGACTTGGAACAAGGAAAATTAATGGCGGCCGTAAATTCTCGGAAATTAAGGTCCAAAAACCACGAGTTTTAATGTTCGTAGAAAATTGAAATTTGGCAAGATATCCAGGAAAGACCTGATGTGTACGAAAATGTAAAGAAATGGATATCGTGAATTTCATCATAGTGGCACTTTAAGTGAAATTCTCCAAAGTTTTGAGCGACGACCGCGGGATAGAGCGATAGTACGTGACGTCGCGGCAGCCATATTTGTGTTCTAAAACAATGAAACGGCGGCCATGTTTGTGTACCAAACCAAACCTGTGATAGTTGAACTCTTTTCTTATGTAAACACTTCCTTTTGTTCAATAAATATGCATGTTGTCGGCCACGTGACCATTCTAGTCCCCAGAGGCCGCTCTCCTCTTGGTCAGCGGCCAAGAGGAGTACGGCCTCTGGGGAGAGACAATATGGGATAAGTGACATTGGGTTGCTGTGATTTCAAGGTCTCGAAAGTAATCATACTTATCGCTTTTTTGCTTCAAGGATATCGTCGAGGACGAAGTCCTTCGCAAGGCTCAACGTGGTTTACTATTCGGTAAACCAAAGTTTGGAATTTTTGTGACGGCCTTCTACAAGGAAAGCCTAAAATTAGACGACCCCTCAGTGCACAGTGGAATTCTGGAAGCAGTCTGTGACGTCATCAAGTTCGCGCTAGAATTGGAGAAAGCCGAAGGAATCGGTTAGGAATTCTGTTTGTGCTAAGGGTTGTTTCATTAAGAATGCTCTGATCACAAGGTTCTAGCTCGAGGTAGGCGCGAGGAAATCCGCGGGGAAGGAGGTAAAGCGTGAAAGACGGTAGAGAACATTTTCGGTTCCAGGAAAATCGTTGGTCACGGGGAAATGGAATTGGTCCCCTGTGTCTTGCAATAGTTTCCTTTTCATATCGCAGTTCCACACGGCGTTATAAAACGCATATTTAGCGCCTTTTCAGTTTTTTGAAGGCTTGCAGAGTTTTAAGGCTAATTTGCAAGAACTTGATACTAAATAACTAAGTTCTGCGTATTTTAAAGAACGCTAACAAGGGCGGTTAATTTTCCGCATTTTAATTTGGAATTGAACGCTGGCGTTACAGATTTAGCTTGAGCCAGTTTTGTGACCAATAGGCACACTGAACAGATCTAGACAATTGCGAATTTGGAAGATAAAATATACATTCATTTTTTATTAGGCGTTTTCCTCGGGGTCGCGGTCGCCGGCGTTATTTTTGCTTGAGCCCCTATTGACAACGCACCAATAACTCATACATGTGTGTGTTATTACAGGCTCGCGCACCAGAGCAATCGTCGCATTTAACCCAGACCAGTGGAGCAAGTGGTACAAAGATGATCCAAAACTGGCAAATCTTGACCTTCGAGATCCAGGAAGACGCCTAATTCCTGACTCTCAGAAGTTTCTGGACACTGGTGGAGATGTGTTCTTCTTACTCAAATCGGACGTACAGGGTGAACTGGAGAAAGTTCTTACTCACCTTCAGGATAAAATGAAAAATTATTGCAGGGAGCTTGATGTGACAAGATCCCAGCCCCCTAGTAAGGTAAGGGAATGATTCACTAGGGAAGGTGTTGGCTGTCGTTAGCTCAGTAGTGAAAACTACTCGTTCATTTAGTATTTACATAAAAATGTAAACGTTTGCTCTCTCTTGCATCGCTGACATTAATCACGTTGGCGTTTGATGACAAAAAGCTCACTTCATTCTGTGAGCATTCAAAACCGTTCAGTTTAAGCAAGTGAACTCTCGATTCATAGCTACATTTAAAAGTAGTCAACCCTCTTTTCAACCGTTTGCATTACCTCTCTATTCGGGAGATTTGAACGTACTTTAGAGAGGCCCTGCTCTTACCAGCTACTTGCCTTTACGAAGACGTATCGCATTTTTGAATGCGTCCCTTTATGGGTTGGCTCGATTACCAGCCGCTGTTCGGGAAAGGGGCCCGCACACCGGACTCCAGAGGGCGGCGGGAAATAAAGGGAAATTATGGGATGTAAGATGTTACCTTATTACCAGAGGTTACAGATATAGGTATTTGTAAGCAACCTGAATCATGACTCCAATTTTCGGATCTGGGAATGTTACGATGCACCCCGACGTTTCGACATGTTTCATGCTTTCTCTTTACTTATCTCTCTCAGCGGATCCTCCAAAATTCCTTTACGGATGGAGTGGCAAATCCTGGTGATGCGGCAAGTATCAAGAGTTACATTGTAAAGAATGAAGGGGCTACGTCAGGTTACCCTGGCTCAACATACCTGCTGTCGCAGAAGTTCGAGTTCAACTGGATGGTCCTTGGAAACATGGACAAGGTACAGTGACGTTTTTTTCTCTCTTCCTTTACCACTTTTTAAAGTAATATATCGAACACCTCTCCCCGGGAGGCGGGAGGGCTCCTTATAATGGCCTTTACGAGGAGGCTCCACCCAAAAGAAGCACCTTTTTCAGGCTTCATGCAGGTATATAAAAGGGTGGGGATTTCACAAGTTGAAGTATATGAAAGGATAGGGAAATCTGTCATTTAGAACATTTCAAATAGACGCACCTTGGCTGTATCATATCATTTTTAAATTATCATATCATTTTTAGATTTAAATTAAAATTTATTAAACACTATATGGAAATGACAAGAAGATTTCCTTTTTAAGCGATTTATTCAAATTCATAAAGCACGTGAAAGGGGAACCTAGAACCTTTTTCCAATTAAAGGTATAGGAAAGTGGTACCTTTCCCGTCAAAATTATATACAAAAGGGTAAGGCGTTGGACTTGGGGACGGAGCCTTCCCGTGTAAAACTTTGAAGAGTACCCCCCGGGGCGAACACCCCACCCGACTCCTGATATAGCAAACACGAAAGACTGTGTTTTACTACATTTTAAAACACCGAGAACGGAGTTAAAGGACGCGCAGTGAAGTAACGTTTTAGACGAACTTTATGGTATTTAGAAATGTGGTTAACACTGTTTCGAATGTGTGCTCTCGATTTGAAGCCAAAACTAAGGAGATAATAGAGAAACAAACTTGGTACGATCTACGCTAATTAAATCAATTTGTCCGATGCAAATTTAAACTTCTCAAAAACGTAAAATTTACCATTACAGATCCAAAAAGAAGATATGATTGGAAGAAAATCTGCCACGGACACTTTCATTCCTCACAAAGACAAGCGTGCCCACATCGCCCGTGTGCATGTGGTGCCGGAAGTTCCACCAGTGAACGGTCTCCTCAGGCATCCCCGCGTATTCCGTGTTTCAATGCCATACGGTCACATAGAGAACCAACCAGGTCGAGAGGAGGGACTTATGTACATGCACATGTGTAACACCACAGCGGTGTTCAAGACGATACTGAAGAACATCGCTGGAAGTGACAAAGAGTCTAAGCTAGGTGAGGTAACCCCCGATACCTTGATCAGTGCTGTGCAACCTCTCCAGGGAACCTACTGGTATGTGCCCAGTGCTGGGGAATTGAAGTTACCCACCCTCAAGGAACGAAGGTAAAAGTTCTTTATATGTAACTCACTACTTAGAGCGTTGCGTGTCGCTTCGTTCAAGAAGAATTGCATAACGGCCTAAAAAGCGATTGAGAAAGATTTCTAATCAACAATGATTTAGATAACCATATTCAGGCAAAAACTAACGATAGATAAATCCGACGTTTCGGCGACATCTTGGCGCCATTGTCAAGGGAAAGATTCGACCTTTATAGATATAATTTCATACTATGGCTCAAGACTGAGGTAGTTTAGAGCATGAATACTCCTGGTCATTTTCCCTATATTTTCCCATCTGATCGGCTTGCTAAAATATAATTACACTAGAAGGAAGGACATAAGCGATAATTTTGCATTTTAGCCAGTTTATTTGTAGTGATTTTCATTTCATCGGCAGGAAAGGGACATTCCAAAAGTGATAAAAATTTTGAACAGCCCGAGTTATCCATTTTTCAACTGATTTCATTCCACAATTTCCACAGGTTTGACATCTTAGATTTCTGGAACGTACGAAGTCCTACAAACGACTACTTGTTTTACAATCAGAAGGAATACCTCCACCGTATGACAACTGGTGGATACAGCGCTGGGGATCCGCCGAGTGACCGAGTACTCTGCCTGTTGGACTACGCCTTCCAACAGTGGAATGACCAATGGTTCAAACGGCGAGAGATGCCCAAATTTCCTCATCTCCTCAAAGTCGTATCGGTCAAAAAAACGAGCCGTTTACTGCAGAATGCTTCCATCATGATCCGGAAGGGATGGGCAATGAAGGTCTCTCTGGGACGATTGTTCACCACAAACAAAACCGCTAAGCTGGAAGATCCAACCTTCTTTGGTAGAAAAGCTGACACATTCAACCTTCATCCGGATGAGCTCATTGTGGGAAGGATGCCCCCGTGCTTCTCCCTTGGACTTGGAAAGGCCGTTATGCCTTACCTCCGCGAAGACGAAACGATGCCAGCTTTCTTCAAGGGACTGAGTGAAGCTGCAGGAATGGGGCACGTGATACCAGATTTTGAAACGCTACTGCAGAAGGGTCTCGGCAAAATGATTGAAGAAATGAAAGCCAACATGGGCGAAACCGAAAAGCAGAAAGAATTTGTCCGTTCCTGTATTCTAGCTGTGGAAGGAGTTCAGAAGTACATCAAGAACTTCGGTTACCTGGCGGGTTACTGTGCACAGAAAAGCGACTTTGCACTCTCTGAAGCGCAGCGGTCAAACTTGAAGAAGGTGAGACTTAAGTAGCTCAAAAAGGTCAGCACTACAACGTTACTGATTACTTTGCATATCCAGGTTGTTTTAACATTTAAAGTAGCTTCGTCGTTTTCTATTCTTAAAAAATTTGGCCTAGTTTCCTCAGATTCTTCGTTTGTAATGCGTGATCAATCTTTTCCGTCTTTTTTCATCCTTGCTCCTCAATGGTTTATTGTTATCTCCTTGGTGTTTGACTATCTTGATAAACTAATGTTTTAAAGTTTCCTTCAATTTAAAAGTATTTTTTTTACGTTTCCAAAATACGTAACTCAAAATACCGTGGCCGAGCTCCTTTAAATTGTAATGTTTCTGTCCGCAACGGCAGATTGAAGCTAGAATGAACAAGATCTCTACTGATCGTCCAGAGACGTTCATTGAAGCTGTTCAACTGCTGTTCTCGTTCCACTGCTGCCTGCACCTGTCAGGGGAACCCACGTCTATCGGGCGACTTGATCAGCTCCTGGAGCCATTCCTCAAGGGGACCCCTACTGAGGAGGCCCAGGAAATCATTGACTGCCTCTTTGTCAAGCTGTGTGAACACGTGCATCTCAACTCGCGGCTTTTGAATGATCTGGGTGCTTGGGGAATGACCGCTGTGGTGTATTGCAGCACGGGAATGTTTCCTAATGGTGATACTATCAACCAGTGGGTTCAGCAGGTGAGGATAATTCGAGTTTGCTTATATACGAGGGGTAGGCTACCATTATGGAACCAACTCTCTTGCGCGCACGTTAATATATTTTTGTCCAGATTTTCAAAAAACACTGATTTTAATTGATATACTTGGTTAATGTAAGAAAGCTTGAGGCCCCTAACTGGTCCGAAACAAAATTTTTGCCACTAGATGTGAAGATTTTTTTCAAAAAGACAAATTTTAGAAAACTTTGCAATCAGCCTTTGATGATGCGTTGTCTTCATAGTTTGTTTGAAAGATACGTAGTTCACCTCTGGCCCTCTCTCAACCTCGATCCCAAGTTCTCACTCATTTGCCTCCCTTGTCGTTGAGAAAAAAGATTATTTTTCTTTCTCTTCAATGACAAGGAAGGCAAAGAAGAGAGAGTCTGGCCCTCGAGTTTAGCCCTCTCTCATACAAACGCTTCACGTCATCAAAGATATAGGCGGAAATATACAGACGTCCGAAAAGCAAGACGGTGCTAATGTTTTGGGGAAATATTGGTAATGAACTTGTCATAAATGCGTTTGTTTCTGTTCAGATCACTGTGGGCGGATACAAGGCAAACGATGCAGAGGTTCCACAAGATGCCTGCAACGCCATCACTATCATGTGCTTGAAGGCCTCACGCAGGCTTCCGCTTAATGCTCCATGTTTGTCCCTGCGAATGCATAAGAATATGCCCCAAGAGGTAAACTTAACTAATACTTGTTAACTAAAGAAAGACTTAGGAATCTAAAGTTCGCCAGCCTTAATGTACCCTGAGCTGACAGTTTTTGTCTAGTTACTGATCTGAAAGCTTGGTTTCTTATTTTCTTGTGTCACAGTGTGTAATTTAAATTTGTAATCTTCCAGTAAGCACTTAATAACCGGCTCCAAGACTCTCAATGTTTCCCAACGCGAAGTTTTGTTATACCTCCCAACTCAAAAATGGAAAAAATCTGCGAAGAAATCGCTTGCTTGACGTCGGCTGGCTCACAAATTTGCCGCGGTTTCAAGGAGCACGACCTGATCACGTGCGAGTCGAAAGTTTAAGTTTTGTTTCCCTGGGGAGTTAGTGAGTTTTGTTCGCCCTAGGGAGTAAGTGAATTTTGACCCAC
Source organism: Orbicella faveolata (assembly GCF_042242905.1). Taxonomy (NCBI): domain Eukaryota; kingdom Metazoa; phylum Cnidaria; class Anthozoa; order Scleractinia; family Merulinidae; genus Orbicella; species Orbicella faveolata. The sequence goes on along the minus strand of NW_028301541.1, from coordinate 22,044,970 downwards.
GACATGTGACACGTTCTCCTCCAATCGGAAAACGTATTTGAGTTGAGAAGTATAACAATGACGTTTAATGACCTAAACCTTTCCCTTTAGAGGCGGTATTATTTTATCTTCTCAGTTTAAAGTAAGATAATGTTTTGTTATACTCTTCCAAAAATAGAAAGAAAATGTTCGATGGGACTGTGTACATAAATTTTCCGCCGTAAATATAAAGCTAAGGCACTCAAATTGATCAAAAACCATTTGATTCTATACAGGTTCTTCAGGAGGCCGCTAAGACTGTTCTCAGCGGAGGGGCCCATCCGGTCCTTCCCCATGATGACCACCTTGTACAGGGCATTACTGAAGCCGGAACGCCGGACCTCCCAGTGAGTCTGAAAACCGCGCGAAACTACGCCTGTGACGGGTGCTATGAACCTATCATTCCCGGCGAGACAGACTTCTCATTGGCTTATGTGGCTCTGTTGCAAGTGCTTGAGATGTCAATCAACCATGGGTCTACATTTTCTCTCGCTGGGCCTGGATTCTTGGAGGGGGTACCTCAGTCTCTGCCTACACCTCATCCTGAGGAAATCGTCAGCTTTGAACAGGTATTGGTTAATGTCCTCGCTGAGCATCTTTAGTGATATTAGTTTAAGTATATTTTGCCTAAAATCAAACTGATTAGAATGCAATCTTGTCTCTGTAAAATTTTCTAAATATTAGGGTAAATTTTCAGAAAATTATTTTGTATTCATAAAGGTGTACTCTTAATTTCTTGATAACAAGTTAAAAGTTGCTAACCAACGTATTAATAAAATATCGCCGTTCAGTCTTTTCTGTTACGGAGTTATCGAGCTGGATCCGTTCTGTCAGAACTTATAGGAAATGAATGATAATCCGAGAATGTTCATTTTGTCGACATTCAAAAAACAATTGGCAAACCTAGAGGTTATGTTTCGGTAAAAACTATACCATCAAAATACCATATACCATGTACCATCAAAACCCTATAAGACCAATATTCTTACAGCATGTTCATTTTGTTGGTTGACATCATGTACGAACCTAACAGCTGCCAAACTATAGAACGTCTCTCGTCAAATATATGTTCATAATGTCGATCGAAGGGATATAGCGAGAACTATTGACTAACTCAACCCACAACATTTAGCAATTATTGGGATTATGTTCTAATCCTCAGTAAGATAAAAGATGGCGACTGGTATATTTACCATGCACGATTCATAGGGCACGAAAATTTGAAAAACGCTCATAAAACCACGCAGAAATGTTCTACCATCTTCAAACTTGGCGTACACAATGTCTTTAGCACAGAGAAAAATATTGCAAGAATATGACTTTCCTTTCTGGGCTGTATAAGGTTCGCATGATATTGTAGTAAAATATACAGCCGCCATCGTTTTTTCTACGGAGAATCGCATCCAGTCTCACTCCTTGGAGGCGTGGGCTTATCAACAGGCCACTTTCGACATATTAAAATTGAGCTTGACAGTGAGGCCTAGAGGACACAAACAAAAGAAATGAATAAACATGTCATTCAATTCCCTTTGTTTGTGTCCTCTAAGCCTCACTACCAAGCTAAATTTTAATCTATCGAAAACAGTTTATTGCATCATCTGTTGTGTTATCTCTCTTTTTTCCTTTCTCAGCTCAAAGAGCTCTTTGCTCTTCATCTCCGTGTGCGGACAGAATACAGTATTTTCCTTCTGCTCCTCAACTATGGCAACATTGTCGAGTATTGCCCCAGTCCTCTGCTCTCTTCCCTCATCCGTGGCTGCCTGGAAACTAAGCGGGATATTTATGACGGCGGTGCCAACTACACTTTGATTGGTGTCCAGTTCATCTCGTTCGCCAACACCGTGGACGCTCTGTACGCCATCAAACGGCTTTGTTTTGATCACGACTCGGCCGTTATTTCCTTGGCCGAGCTTGTCCGCTGTCTCAAGTGTGACTGGGGATACAACATGCAAGAGCCCTTCCATGACGAAATCGCAGGAACCACGCGTGGTCAGCGGCTGTCTGACACGTACAAGGAAGTACGCGAAAGGGCGCTGAGCCTGCCGAAGTTTGGAACTAGCGCAGGTGCAGAAAACAAAGACATTCAAAATATCACCAGGTTAGTTGAATCAGGAGTTAACCCAGACGAGACAGTTGTCAGAATTTGCTTTTTTACGACCTTTGATTTTATTACCCAACTAGGCTATTTAGTTTTCCCTTTGGTTAAATTATCACTCTTGGTGGTCACATGCACTTTCCTGTACTTTCCCAGTTAACGTTCCTCTTCCCATCAAAAGGTATAAATGGGTTATTGACCCAGTGTGAGGTCAAGATGGCTGCATATTGGTCAAGTTCTTTTTTTTGCGTGTTTATGGACCGAGACTGAGTCGGTCCATAAACTCGCAAAAAAGGAACAAGGCCAATATCAAGCCATCTTGACCGAACAAGCTTGGTCAATAAAGGATTTATTATATGGCTTCCGTGGAAATTCTTTTTGCAGGACACGGCGGGTAGTCCCGAGCGGGCAAGACAGCACCATCTTCCCCGCTCGGGTAGCCAATCACAGCGCAGGATTTGATTCATCTTGCCCGCTTACGGAGCTGGTCATATAATAATACCAGTTATAAGTGAATTTTTAGGGAATTACCTGGTGGTACGGTTAAGAGTAACCTGCGATGAGCATCCCACCTTAGAAGAGTGGGAACTTTTGGTTGCTTCATTCTGCAGAAATTTTTGATGACTAATTGATCTGGCTCGTCGCTGAGATTCTCCTTTTCCACCGATTGGAACATAAATACGTTTTCTTTATAGTCTATTCATTGAGTGCACTTCCCATTGTGAGGTAGCGTGGCCCAGTGGTTAGTTCGCCGGACTTGAAATACGGAGATCGCGGGTCTAGTCTTGCTTTGACCACTAAGATGGAGTTGTTTCTCGGTAGACCTTAGTTCAACTCAGTTCAACTCAGTTCAGCTCCTCGGTCATGTTTGTAAAGAGCCAACTGGTCTCTCTCCAGCCAGTTGGAATTTCTAAGCCTATTATGTTTAGTTGATATATTTGTTTCTTTCAGTTTGAGTGGCATGCCTACGAGCTAGCTAAGTGTAGCTAAGGGCATCAACCAGGCACTATAAACAACATCATTTAAAAACATTTTTGCAAACGCGTCTTTCTTGCAGTTGGTTAGCTGAGGAAGTTTCAACGGTCACCAAGAAAGTGGCCCGCGATGCTTCAGATGGACAACCGCTGAAGGGACTGATTGACGGCTTGAAGAAGAAGTACTCGGTTCCCGGAGCACCATGGGACGTACTTCTGCCTACAGGATCCGGGACATTTGAAGGATACGTTGGTTGGGGAGGAGGATGCGCGGCATCCGCTGATGGTCGACGCGCATGCTCACCAATTGCTTCTGACTTCGGAGCCGCTCCAACTCCATTGGATAAACCTGCCACACCTCAGAGCTTCGATATCTACAAGTACGTATAGGAAGAACGTCCCTGCAGTGAAATCCCCTCAATTCACGGGAGAACCCCCTCCCCCCTCCCCCAAATATAGAAGGCTCTTCAAAATGTGGTGCTTTAATGCTGAATTTGAATCCACGTGATATGTTTCGTGGTTGAGTCACTTGATTGCGTTTTCATTCGTACTTAGGTCTCTTAAAAACTGGGATATGCGCTCGATCAACGTTGGCTTCGCCAACGGTGCGGAGCTTGGTTTGAAGATTGACGAAAACTTCAAAGAAAGTGACATGGTGACATTTTTGAAGAATTATGCTGACCACAACGGCGTTGGAGGGAATATCTTGACAAGTAAGTTGTGAGGCACTGGTCAATAATGCACTGAAAGGCCTTGCTAGGAAAAAAGTTCTTAGCCTACTTGAATTTAGAAAGCTGACTTTTTGAGAGAGAACTCGTCGTTAGTGCCTCATCAGACCAAGATTAACATTGCTAACCCTAAAACGCTAAGGTGATTAATTACCCTATAAAAAAAACTTTATAGAAACGTTTCTTCAAAAAAATGTATTGTTTTGTTCAAAAGCTACCTGAAAGTTCCTTGGTGGTTATAGTTTATTGACGTAGACACTTGTTCTTATATTTTAAAGCTGTACAACTATTTTCTTTATGGTATTTGTCCATTTTTAGTTTACCGTTTTGTTTATTTCCAAAACTTACTTACCTCTTCATTACCACCCGCAACGGAGCTTACGCTCATCCTCTAAACTTCTTTTCACTGTCCCTACTGTGAACTCTGTGACATACGGTCAACGTGCCTTCTCTTTCTCCGCACCTATATTATGGAACAGTCTATCGGATTCTGTGAAAAATACAACATCTCTTTCGTCTTTTAAATCTGCCCTCAAAAAATTCTTGTTTCGGAAATCCGACTTCTGATTTATTTTATTTTATGAGAAACTGTATTTTAATTAATTATTTCATTTATTTTATTTACTGTTATTAGAAATATTTTATAGGATTAAACTAATTTATCTTTTATAGTAATGTAAGCGCATTGAGTTTTTTTAAATGCGCCCAAAAAACTTTTGTTATTATTATTATTATTATTATTAACTTAATTAATTCGCATTTGAAAGTAAATGAAAAATGAAGGGTGAGAAATATATCACTACAAATTACAAAAATTTTACTATCTGCCACCCAATCTCCGATGAGTGAAACTAAATCAAAAACACTCTTGTTGAAATTATCATATATCTATTTTGTTTATTTTTTCTAAACCAGTCACCTGCGCCAACCCTGACACCCTTGCTAAAGCTCAGCGGAATCCAGAGCAGTATGATCTCATCCGAGTACGCACAGGGGGCTGGAGCGAGTTTTACATTGCTTTCTTCACCGCCCATCAGAAACATCAGGAGAGGAGAATTTACTACCACACCACATGAAGTACAGAACTCTCGGTTCTTAGGTTCATGGGTTGCGTCAGACTATAGTTCACGTCGATGAGAAATGTATTCTGTGTGATGCAAAAGACAAAATAAACAGTCACAACCTACTGTGTTCTCCAGCTATTTTTTTATATCCCAGGGGTATAGGCCTCGGGGGAAGGGGTAGAATTCTCGAGAATTGATGGCTGCAGTGTGATGCCTTATTCTAAGAAATATTCGCGATACCGGCGGACCTGTTAAGGGCTTTCTGAATACGGGATACTTAGATGGATATTTAGCTAAAAAATTAAGGAATATTTAGAACCCTATATCCTGCGATATCGAGTGGCAAAATTGTTGATTTTGAAACTGGAATTAACGGAATACGAGATGACTTAGGCTCAATTACCAGCCGCTGTTCGGGAAAGGAGCCCGCGCTCCTCTCCTGAAGCTCCTCCCTTCTCAAGGAGTAAAAGATCCCGGACTCGAGAGATAGCGGCGGAAATTGAGCCTAGGGATATGAGGGCCAAACAATAGTTATGGAATACTCGGACCCCCTAAGAGACAGACCATTATTTTTTGTGTGGAGGGAGGTGGTGAGAACCCACATATTACACCGAGCTGGAACCCGGGCCACATTGGTGAGAAGCGAGCGCTCTCACCACTGCGCCATCCCTGATGTCCAGGGGGCAACAATAATAGACCATTTTACAGTTGTCTGCTCAGTGACCTGGCCTTTGTATGGCAGCGAGGCTAGAGTTGACCTTGTTTTGATACAGACCTCACTGCTTTTGTTGTGTAAAACAAGTTGTTCTGATGCTAACTAGGTGCATTTACATGACAAAAGCAGTGAGGTCTGTATCAAAACAAGGTCAACGCTAGCCTCGCTGCCATACAAAGGCCAGGTCACTGAGCAGACAACTGTAAAATGGTCTATTGACGGATAGTAGTAATTTTATCTATCCTTTGAGCGCGACTTAAAATACCACAGCCAACTAGGCCAAGATCCCATCAGGATCTTACGAGGACACTCGCGTGGGAACACTCAAGGAACACACAGTTTGCCGTGCTAGGACAGACAGAAAAACGTACAAAGAAAACAACACAATTTTAGCACGATCTTACAACGAGTAAGAAATAGAAACCCTATGTTGAAGAGAAGTGCCGTGGCGCGAACATGGACAGAATCCATGCTGCTTTCTAAGGGGTGCATGAAATGGTAATAATCATTGTATTCCGCACTGGCATCAAAACCCGGACAACACTTTTCGGCTTAGGATGAACCCTTTAAACTAAACCGGAGACTTTTTTTCGCATGAATTCTACAAAATCGCAAAATTGTCTTGGAATCAGCAAAAAAAAAAAAGCAAAACAAAACAAAACAGGCGATTGTATGATTTATTCAGTCAAAAGGTACATTTTCCAACCACTTAAACTATGACTCTAATTTAAAAAACATCTACAATTTGTGGTTAACTTTTACTTTTATAGACTACCAAAGGGTTTGATAGTTTGCAGCTTATTAAGTCGGGTATTAAAAAGACAAAATGAGAAAAACGCTAAATATCTAAATTTGAAAATTACAATGAAAATTAGAATGAATTACTTAGCCACAATGTGACTTGAGTTTTAGATATGCTTGATTTCTCGAGAATTCACAATATCAGATTTAATGAAATCAGCGAAATCGAAATCAGGAGTAATAATTTACACCTGACAGAAAGAGGTCTCAGTTTTTGCTTTTTAAGTCTTCAAGAAAGACTATCGTTGAACAGAAGTGAACTTGCATAAGTTGACATGGTTAACTAAATACTAATTACTGCCCAACTTGCAGTTTAAGTTGCTAAACTAAACAAGAAATGGAGGGAAGGGGAAAAATTAGTCGTGTGAGTATTGCAAGTATAGTTAGTAGCCATATAAGTATTGTAAGTAGTGTAAGTAGATGAATATTATCAGCATCGTAAGTAGCGTTATCAAGTAGTGTCTGTAAGTAGTACTGTAAGTAGTTAAAGTAGCTATAGAGCGGCTTTCAATTGACTGTGCCGTTAAACCAAAACCAAACCAATTACTTACCAATTAGACTACTCAGCTAATTTCAAACCGTAGTAAAATCAAAACCAAAGTAATTTAAAGATATATAGAGAATTGCCTGATTACTTTCGACTCTCAATTGAAAACTGCATGCTCTCTTAGTATTGAAAGTATTTCATTTATGTAGCCATATTATCATTGTAAGTATATAAGTGGTGTAAGCAGCGTTATTTGTACGTATTCTAAATGTGTGTTAATTAATGTGTGTGGTAATCACTTAACAATTAGAGTGCAATCATTGCTTTAGTTTTAAAACTGCCATACCTTAAGAGATGACAAAAATTTCAAAATTCGTGAAATTAGTAAGTCATTACTAACTGTACGTGTTTATTTTATTTTATCCTTTAAAAAAAAGCAGTAACTTGTTCGGAAGAGACTGTATGCGTGCACACCTATTCCTAGAGTTAAAAAAATTATTTAAAAACTTCCGAAGTGCTATCGTAAGTAATGTGTTGACGGTAGTTTTGTTTTCCTTCATGGCCCTAAGAGGTAAACGTTTTGTACTTCATGTAGTGTGGTAGTACATTCTCCTCTCCTGATGTTTCTGATGGGCGGTGAAGAAAGCAATGTAAAACTCGCTCCAGCCCCCTGTGCGTACTCGGATGAGATCATACTGCTCTGGATTCCGCTGAGCTTTAGCGAAGGTGTCTGGGTTGGCGCAGGTGACTAACGTAGGAGAAATAACAATCATAAACATAGGAGAATCAGACTTTGTTGAATGCGATTTTTGTAGTTCGCGATGCTTTACAATTTGCATACAACTTATGATATTTAACATTGTTGATGGACTCGATTGATGTCATGATTGTCAGGGTGGATCCAAAGTAGTACAAGTGATTTCCAGAAATCACTCAAATGTTTCCAAACCTCTAAGAATGCAGGAAAATTGCATTTTGAGAGCACTAAATTTCAAATTTTCTTGGGGGAGCATTCCCCCCACCCCCACCCCATTATTAAGTTGGCGCAAGTCACTCATGTAAATTCCTGGATCCACCCCTGAATTTGTTGTTGGGTTTTAAACATGTACCGAGGTCATACGACATGTTTCACGTCGTACGCAACAGTCACAACTAATTGAGTTCTAGGTTTACTTTACACGAAACAATTCGAGCCACAGACTTCTTGTATTCCTGTAACTTGCAACAATGCCGTCCTGTCGGCTATTCAACGTACATTTTGCAGCATTAAAATTCCACAACATGTTATTTCTATCATCTCTGTCACTCAGTTCGATTCAAACTAAATTTCATCTAATAAAAAGAAAATCTTCCGCTTCATCTAATAAAAAGAAAAGATCCACTCAGATCTTTCGTTAACTTTGTCCGTTTTTCAGTATAAACCAAAACACAAACTTTGATTCGTTTTACACGTAACAGAACTACCTAAGAAGGCTGAACATTTGATAAAGCGTCAAGCTTGTTTACTCACGTGTCAAGATATTTCCTCCAATGCCCTCCTTTTGTTCAGCATAATTTTGCAGGAATTTTACCACGTCGTCTTCTTGGAAAGTTTCGTCAATTTTCAGATCAATCTCCGCACCGTTAGCAAAACCAACGTTTATGGACTTCATATTCCAGCTTTTAAGCGACCTTGAACACAAATGCATGGAAACAGATGGTATCTTAAATCAGGGCGGGGAACAAGAGAAGGATATGGGATAGGGGGGCGGCTAACTCCTGTATCTGCTATTTGCAGTATGAAGTCAGCAGCAACCAATACAGATCATTTGTATTTTAGTATAAGTGTACTAGCGTTCTACCACTATCACGAATGCCTTTCTATCCTTTTGTAGATAGTTAGTAGCCTAGCAGTGTGTGGTTGTTGACAAAATGGTGGGCCCTTCTTTGCATTTGAACGACTAGTAGATTTATACCATAACAACATTTCTCTCACGCTTACTTGTAGATATCGAAGCTCTTCGGTATGGCAGGTTTATCCAATGAAGTTGGAGCAGCGCTCAAGTCTGAAGCAATCGGCGACCCAGAGCGTCGACCATCAGCAGATGCCGCACATCCTCCTCCCCAACCAACGTATCCTTCAAATGTCCCGGATCCTGTAGGCAGCATTACATCCCATGGTGCTCCGGGAACAGAATACTTTTTCTTCAAGCCGTCAATCAGTCCTTTCAGCGGTTGTCCATCTGGAGCATCGCGGGCCACTTTTTTGGTGACCGTTGAAACTTGCTCAGCTAACCAACTGAAAAAAAGATACATTGTAAATTAGAATTTTAAAGACTAGATTTGGGCACAGGCTAGCTGTCATAGGATAACCTTGGTAACAGTTTATAACAGATCAGTTAACCTACGAAAATCTAATATCGCAACCATCGTGAGGAGGTCACTTCATATGGTCACTTCATGTTTCAGAAACTGAAGTTTATCGTATGCGCATGCGCCCAAACTATGGGGAAAGTAAGCTCGTCTATCCTTTTGAGAACAAAACGTTTAGCCTAATTTTGAATCTCTTGGAGCGCTGAAAAATCCACTCTGAAAACTGTCTCGTTACAAAGTTTATTGTTTAACTAACCTGGTAATGTTTTGAACGTCTTCGTTTTCTGCACCTGCGCTGGTTCCAAACTTCGGTAGGCTCAGCGCCCTCTCACGTACTCCCTTGTACGTGTCAGACAGCCGCTGACCACGCGTGGTTCCCGCGACCGCATCGTGGAAGGGCTCTTGCATGTTGTATCCCCAGTCACACTTGAGACAGCGGACAAGCTCGGCCAAGGAAATAACAGCCGAGTCATGATCAAAACAAAGCCGCTTAATGGCGTACAGAGCGTCGACGGTGTTGGCGAAGGATATGAACTGGATACCAATCAAAGTGTAGTTAGCGCCGCCGTCGTAAATATCCCGTTTGGTTTCCAGGCAGCCACGAATGAGGGAAGAGAGCAGAGGACTGGGACAAAACTCGACGATGTTGCCATAGTTGAGGAGTAGAAGGAAAATGGAATATTCTGTCCGCACACGAAGATGAAGAGCAAAAAGCTCTTTGAGCTGAGAATGGAACAACGTGATAACGTGAGCGACATAACTTGCTGATGATGAAGGAATGGTGTAATTAGTAGACCCTCGCCTTCAAGGAGTTTGACAGGGTGCGATTAAGTAAGGTATAATTACTTAATTGCATGCTCAATGTTGTGGGTTGAGTTTGTTAATGGTTCTATATTTTCCCTGATTTTCCTTCCATTCTGGATCTTCAAAACCAGCAGTACTAGATTTTAATTAAATCTTATTATTGTTATCTTAGGTCAGTCAATTTCTTACGCATGAAAAATAAAGCAACTTTAAAAAAACGTACAGCTAAATCATGAGAAGTTCTTAACGTTTGGCAGTCCAGTACATAAATCTTGACGGCAAAAAAAAAAAAAAAAAAAGACGCAAACTGGAAAAATATTGAAAGGCGGTATTTCCTAATACTTTGCTTAGCAGGCTTTAACTTGTTAGCATGCAAGATATCAACAGTACACCTTTATGATTACAAAATAACTTTAGAAAGCTTATTATGTCTAATATCTGGAAACTATTGGGCATACCATGGTTGGCTTGATTTTAGATATCATAAACTTAAGATATCGAGGTAAGCTAATACCTGTTCAAAACTGACGATTTCCTCAGGATGAGCTGTAGGCAGAGACTGAGGTACCCCCTCCAAAAATCCAGGCCCAGCGAGTGAATATGTAGACCCATGGTTGATTGACATCTCAAGCACTTGCAACAGAGGCACGTAAGCCAATGAGAAGTCTGTCTCGCCAGGAATGATTGGTTCATAGCAACCGTCACAGGCGTAGTTTCGCGCGGTTTTAAGGCTCACTGGCACGTCTGATGTTCCCGCTTCAACAAGGCCCTGTATCAAGTGGTCGTCGTGAGGAAGGACGGGATGGGCCCCTCCGCTGAGAAGAGCCTTAGCGGCCTCTTGAAGAACCTGTTTGTATCAAAGGTAATGGTTACATTCCGTAGCTGTAAGGTTCGGTGTCTCCTACCAGGCGCCAAAATAAGCTACCTCTCCAGAAACAACGGCTGTGTAACTCTTTTTTTCCTACGCTTAACGAGGCATTAACACAAAGCAAGAAAATAAGGATAATTAACGGCTCCAATTCATATAACACTATGTAAATAAATTAACTCTGTCATAAAACTTTCTTTTGAAACTAGAACTGTGTTTGGATCGTAGAGCGAAATTGAATCCAGTACGAGACCTTAGGTCAGAACTCCCTTAAATTAGGCGTACCAAGGGAAATCGAGGGAAGTGAGCAGGTTCCCGTGCATGATGGTAAACATTTGAATTCTAATAGCTTGTCCTGAGTTATTTTCAGTCCGTTTCCTTGTATGTGTCTTCACTTACATTAAAGTAACGGTCTAACATACTAATGACGTAAATAGCAAAACAATATGAGAGAAAACTAATAAAAGATTTCAAAAAAATTAGATTTGAAAGGGTTTATTAATGAGGGACCTGTCTTTCTTATTTTCTCTTAAGCTCACCTCTTGCGGCATATTCTTATGCATTCGCAGGGACAAACATGGAGCACTAAGGGGAAGCCTGCGTGAGGCCTTTAAGCACATTTTCGTGATGGCGTTGCAGGCATCTTGTGGAACCTCTGCATCGTTGGCCTTGTAACCTCCCACAGTGATCTAAGCCGATGAAATACATACTGTCACCAATATATTAATGAATTTCAGTATAAGTAAGTGGTCTTGTTATTTCGCCGCTCATGTATAGGGAGTTTTAGCAATGACGACGGTGACGCCGAGGACGACGCCTTGTTAAAAAAAAGCAATGATTACTTTTTACGTTCGAATGTATCGACTGTGGGTAGCTGTTCAGTAAGCTTAGCGGTCTAAAAACTTGCTCAGGCTAGATATGATATGGCAACGTTCAATTCCGCAAGAAGATACGAAAAATTAGCCACTGCGGTTCAGGTTCTCCAAAATACGCAGAACACGGTCATATCACGTTGCTCTTTTGCAGATGGCGGATAAAGCCCCGGCAAAATGATTGCAACATTACAACGCAACATATCGCAACACTGTTAGGCGCAACATGTTACGCGCGTTTGCACACTCTGTTGCGACATGTTGCGACATGTTGGCCAGGGTGTTGATGGCGCAAATTTGACCATTTTCAAACTTGAGACAACAACACCCAACATGTCGATATGTTGCGTTAAAATATTGCAATCGTTCGGGTGGGGCTTTAGAAATATGCAGAGATTCAAAATGCACGTGCAGAACCATTAATTTGTTCATCATACCCTTTGTTTGGAGCCGTTTCCGTTAGCGCCGCCGTCATGGTTTGCTAAAGCTCTCTAATATCTATCTGGTAAGCGTTTACACTTTAACTGTGTATCAGGTACATTCCAGTAAATCTCGCTTTATATATTTGTGTCAGAATTTTTGGCATTTAATTTGCAAAACAACGTGGGCCTTCAGACGGTTTTTGAATAATGAAACGGAATCAAACATTATGCATGTTAGAACGTAAAAGTGACCGCTGCCCAGAAAAAGTTTGCGTCAAAACTCTAAAAGACTGACATTTTATACCCTATGCAAAACCGATAGCTAATTTTTTTTAAATATAGCAAAGCAGTGGCTCAATCAACGTCAATGTTTGGAAACGATTTATTCTTGGCAACTGTATATAAAATTATTGAACTTTCCTCACCTGCTGAACCCACTGGTTGATAGTATCGCCATTGGGAAACATTCCCGTGCTGGCATATGGTACAGCGGTCATTCCCCAAGCACCCAGATCATTCAAAAGCCGTGAGTTGAGATGCACGTGTTCACACAGCTTGACAAAGAGACAGTCGATAATCTCCTGGGCCTCCTCAGTAGGGGGTCCCTGGAAAAAAGGTTCCAGGAGCTGATCAAGTCGTCCGATAGATGTGGGTTCCCCCGACAGGTGCAGGCAGCAGTGGAAGGAGAACAGCAGTTGAACAGCCTCAATGAAGGTTTCTGGTCGGTCGGTAGAGATCTTGTTCATTCTATCTTTAATCTGTTGTGGAAAGAAATCATTTTTTCGTCAATAGCTAGTTCTCCTGAAGGCGAGGTCTGTTCACTAGGCGGCTTACTAAGGTCAGTGCTTAACTACAACTAAAGAAAATACTAGCTCTCCACGGATTGTCGAGACACTGAGACATCACTGTTTAGGCGTAGGCTACCCCTTTCGGAAAATTTGTGTCCGATTGTAGTTTGACAGACGTGCCCATTTTGACTAACATGTAGCACGGTGAGAGTCAAGTGTCTTGCCTAATAGCAATAAGCTGTGGCCCTGACCAAGACTTAAACTTGGACCTCCTGATCCTGAAACTTCATCTACCATGGTACACTGACTATTAACCCTCGTAACCTCTCTCACTTCAGTAATCAAATTATATTACTGGGAATTGTTACATGACTCACAACACTAGATTATCCACCAATAAGACACGCGAAGTAACCATTCAGTTGAAGGCCCCCAGCGGTGTAATTCTCTAGGCCTTTTCTTTCTTGACTTTGGGGTCAAATAAGAAAGATCTAAAGACACCACTTGTCCGCGCTTAACGCTGTCCGGTCGAAGATATTCCTATAGCTTAGAAATACTTATCAATAATAAAACATTGCACCTCTTCCCGAGAGATACAGGCCCTTGCGAGAAAGGAGAGCTCTTGGAAGAGTGTACCTAGATGAATGCATGCAGATGATGTCTAATGCAAGTGGTCATACTTCAAGTGAAGATAAACAGTGACACATTTCCCCCCCAAATAAAAATGATGTCAACATAGGGCTGTCCAAAAACGCCATTAACTACCTTAATAAATGGCACCATATACTATTTAAGTCTTACCTTCTTCAAGTGTGATCGTTGGGCTTCAGATAAAGCAAAGTCGCTGTTGTGAGCAAAGTATTCTGCCAGGTAACCGAAGTTCTTGATGTACTTCTTAACTCCTTCCAAAGCGAGAATACAGGAACGGACAAATTCTTTCTGCTTTTCGGTTTCGCCCATGTTGGCTTTCATTTCTTCAATCATTTTGCCGAGACCCTTCTGCAGTAGCGTTTCAAAATCTGGTATCACGTGCCCCATTCCTGCAGCTTCACTCAGTCCCTTGAAGAAAGCTGGCATCGTTTCGTTTTCCCGGAGGTAAGGCATGACGGCCTTTCCAAGCCCAAGGGAGAAGCACGGCGGCATCCTTCCCACAATGAGCTCATCAGGATGAAGGTTGAATGTGTCAGCTTTTCTGCCAAAGAAGGTTGGATTTTCCAGCTCGGCGGTTTTGTTTGTGGTGAACAATCCTCCCAGGGAAACTTTCACTGCCCATCCCTTCCGGATCATGATGGAAGCATTCTGTAGTAAACGGCTCGTTTCTGCGTCCGATACGAATTCGAGGAGATGAGGAAATTTGGGCATCTCTCGCCGTTTGAACCATTGGTCATTCCACTGTTGGAAGGCGTAGTCCAACAGGCGGAGTACTCTGTCACTGGGCGGATCCCCTGGGCTATAACCACCAGTTGTCATACGGTGGAGATATTCCTTCTGATTGTAAAACAAGTAGTCGTTTGTAGGACTTCTCACATTCCAAAAATCTATGATTTCAAACCTGTAAAATACAAAAAGGTATTACTTTAAAATAACTGAACCCGTCGTCGAGAAATTCACACGTGCAGCCAGATTCTTACAAATTGATGTAACTAAGATAGAAAGCAACCGAAAATACTTAAGCATTAAAGACATTAAACGAATCTCACTAGATAAAAATTTAGTTACCTTCGTTCCTTGAGGGTGGGTAACTTCAATTCCTCAGCACTGGGCACATACCAGTAGGTTCCCTGGAGAGGCTGCACAGCACTGATCAAGGTATCGGGGGTTACCTCACCTAGCTTAGACTCTTTGTCACTTCCAGCGATGTTCTTCAGAATCGTCTTAAAAACCTCCGTGGTGTTACACATGTGCATATACATAAGTCCCTCCTCTCGACCTGGTTGGTTCTCTATGTGACCGTACGGCATTGACACACGGAATATACGGGAATGTCTGAGGAGGCCGTTCACTGGTGGCACGTCCGGTACCACATGCACACGTGCAATGTGGGCGCGCTTGTCCGTGTGAGGAATGAAAGTGTCGGTGGCAGATTTTCGTCCAACCATGTCTTCCTTTTGGATCTGTAATAATTAAATCGAAAAGTTTGTATTTTTCGAACGTTTAATTTCTCTTGACAAAACTTGGTTTCAATATCAGTCAGTTAATTTCAGCCCACAGTTTTCAGTATCATGTTATAATTACCCTGAAAATTCCAAGAAGTTAGTTTCTTAACGCCTTTCTTTCGTTCCCTTTCAATGTGTTTGCTAATAGCCACGGCGAGAATTAACACCGCAATTAGCTTTTAACTTCTGGAACTTTTTCAAACTAAACCGGGTCAGGTCGCAGCTCTCGTAAGATCTCACATGAATGCCTTGAAACCCTTTGAGAGGACAATAGAATAAACAACAGAAACAATGCCCCCTAGCCCCAAAACAATAACAGCTGCTAACAGTGAAGAGAATTACAAGCTTACGAGAGCTGCTACACTACTGACTAAACCCGCCATGGGATAAAGGAGGTGAGTCACTTAAACTGATAATGGCGCGGTGCGAAAGTGCGATTCTCTTATTTCTTTATCGTTCAGATTTGAAAAGTATCTAGCAACTTTCCAAGAACGCAAATGCTGCGTGCCCGTTTTTTGTTTGCAAATCCTATCGATAGAGACATACAAAAACTCATAGCCAAAAACAAGCCCCTCATGCACTCCACCCCGTTGCAATTGAATGTCAATTTTGTCACGTTAATGCATGTAACCTCGACCTAGGAGACCAATCCTAGATCAGTGGTAAGAGCGGTAAGAGACAGTCTTTCGTCTCCCAAGAGGGAGGAATGATGAGCACAAATCTGTGTAGAAGGCTACAGTGAAAATAAGCTCGTGGAGGCGGCTAACATCTATCTTATTTCCTGTTTCTAAACCTGGGCGCGGTTGTTCAAAACCGCGATTAAACTAACCTCCGATTAAGCATAATCGTCGATTAAATTTCCTAATCGTGGGTTAGAAAACGGTTGTTCAAAAGGAGATTAATCCGCCGATTAACCATTCCGCGATTAAGCGTAAAGTGGATTATTTTAATTGATTATAATGTATTCTTACGCTATTTTACGTCATAGAATTGCGCGACATTTTTGTTTTCAAATGGTTTTCCTGGCGAAAAAACTGCCCGTGAAACTCTGGCCTTGTTTACCCCAACTGTATAGCTGATAACTTGAAGAAAGTTGTCATTAGCATAAAATCTTACTTTTAGCAAGAGCATGGCCACGCTTCGTTTTTCTCCGCAAATCCGCCTCTATGAGGTTTGTGGTGTTCAATGTACGCTCTCCCGAATCGTTAACGAGTCCGAAGCTGTTTCTGGATATGAACGAGTATGTTATGATTATATCGATAACATTTGTCCTACGCGAGGGAGATGAAACAACAAGCCGGACATTTTTCTTCAATTTTAATCGGCAGATTAGGGAGTTAATCCTCCTCCGGAGGTGTATTAAATTTAACCCGCCGATTAGAGTTTGATTAGTGCTAATCGGGCTTTGAGCAACGCAATCTAATCGCAGATTAAATTTTAATCGTCGGTTAAGAAATTTAATCCCCGATTAGCGCTAATCGAGGTTTGAACAACCGGGCCCTGGAGATTAAATTGGGCGTACGACTTTCATTTACCTTGTCCATGTTTCCAATGACAGTCCAGTTGAACTCAAACTTTTGCGACAGTAGGTATGTTGAGCCAGGGTGACCCGAGAGGGCGCCATCGTTCTTCACAATATAAGTTTTGATGCTCTCCGCATCACAGGGATTAGCTACTCCATCAGTGAAGGAATTTTGCAGGACCCTCTGAGGGAAACAATGCAAAAGGAAAGAACAAAACATCGGAAAAAGTCCAGAAATAGTCTGTTCTCTTTACACTGTCAGATTTTTAAGAAAGAAAAAGACAATGCATTTGATTTTAACGTTTGATTTTTAAAGACGGCGATTCGATGTGCATGGTTATAACCGGATGTGCAAGTTTCCTTGGTGGTGCATTCAACAGTTGGTATGTTACATCTGCGCTTAAAGAGCACTGGGCTTCGCCAAGGTTGAATGTATCAGTATGGTTGTTCTAATTTTCCATATTAGAAGAGGTTGGTAATCAATTATAACCGACAAAGAATAAGGGTTTGGTTGCTTTTTGCTGCTTTGAAATGGTTCTGCTTTCCGAAAGGAGAGTGACTTTGGGTCATGCACCACTCGCGTTTTACTCTACGATATGTAAAATCGTTGTTTTCTTCTGCTGCCAAATATGAAAGTATATATGCTTCACCGTTGTGTGTTAGTACGTTACCGTGGAGAGATTCTAATGTAGAAAGGTTGAGGTTGCTCGTCGTCTCGCTTAAAGGTGTAAATTATGGATTTTAGTCTCTCTTAGGGTGTTCAGGGCAATATGCCATAGTTCTTAGCTTTTACGGCACTTTAGGGATGCATTAGAGGAAACTAGAGGAAACATTCTCTGTCCGTTTCAAAGTGGGGTCTTTTAGGGCTCAGTAAAACTCAAGCCTTATTTTTGAGCTTCATTTAAACATTCATAGCCTTACCTTACTGGGGGGCTGGGATCTTGTCACATCAAAGAGCCTGCAATAATCTTTCATTTTGTCCTGAAGGTGAGTAAGAACTTTCTCCAGTTCACCCTGCGCGTCTGATTTGAGTAAGAAGAACACATCTCCACCGGTGTCCAGGAACTTCTGAGAGTCAGGAATAAGGCGACGTCCCGGATCTCGAAGGTCTAGATTTGCCAGTTTTGGATCATCTTTGTACCACTTGCTCCACTGGTTTGGGTCAAAGGCGACGATTGCTCTGGTCCGGGATTCTGTAACAATGAATTAACGCCAATATATTTCACTGATTTTGCAGGCTTACTTGCTGGCAATAGTTGTTTTTGTCAACCCTTCTGCCAAAACTCTCTCTACTAGAAAATCTCTACTTCTCATTTACCACTCCTGGACTGAATTTGTTCCTGAAATTAAATCCGCCACTTTCAAGTCACAACGTAAATTAAAGACATTTGTTGGAAATGCAAGCTTAGAAACTTCGTAGTTAGAATCCATTAGTTTACTCAACTCACGTCATATGGCTTGCCAGTTTAGTTGTTGGAACATTTTTCTCGTAATAAGATCATATTGTTCGCTAAATTATCCTCTAACTTCTCGCAAAATTCCAAGGCATCGAAAATCGGAAGTGGTGCTAATTTTTTTGATTTTTTTTTTTCAATGTTTCACCGCTGAACTCTGTGAAGGAAACTATTGAAGGCCACACAACAGTCCAACGCAAAATTCAAAATGGAAAAGGAAAGCATGCTTGTCAGCCTTTCCGCTTTGTCATCTCTCCTTGCGCCTTCCTCCCCCACTTCCACTCCCCTTGCCCCCCATCCGCCCCCACATCTCAATTTATCGCACACCTCCTGCCTTTTAAAAGCCTCTGCGATATTTAAGATCCACAAGAGAAATAAATAACTCTTTACCATTTCCTTCGGCTTTCTCCAATTCTAGCGCGTACTTTATGACGTCACAGGCTGCTCCCAGAATTCCACTGTGCACTGAAGGGTCGTCTACATCCAGGTCTTCTTTGTACAAGGCCGTCACAAAAATTCCAAACTTTGGTTTACCAAAGAGTAAGCCACGTTGAGCCTTGCGAAGGACTTGGTCCTCGACAATATCCATCTAACAAAGAATAAGTTTTTAAAGCTTGATTGATTGATTGATTGATTGATTTATCGATTGAAGCTTGCTTGCTAATATTAATACAGTAACGTGACTCGCGTTGTTTTCCCAGATTTGGCTCCAGCCACGATAAATCCTGATGTTTACTGACATTATTCTATGTAGAACTAATCATGAGAGTAAATGGCCCAGCCTTACAAGATCAGCAAATTTTTACCGGATCTTTTCTGTATACGAATAGACAAATTTATGATCAGGGGAACAGTTATTTTACCTCTAGCCTGTGCACAAACTGATGAAATGAATAAGTAAAACACAAATTGTTTGGTAACAGGACAGACTGTCTTACCTCAGAACTCATCTTGTCGTGTAGTTTTCTAAACATAAAAAAGGACTATAAACAAGAGTATTATATAATTCTATCGTTCGTATAATTTAGAAAACTTTACGGGCAAGTTTGCCACCTTATAAAGGGGACGAAATCAGTGATTATGGAAAGCCATTAGCCGCTAGCCGCTAATGAAAAATAAGTCAAGATATTTTTCAACACGGGTGACATGCAAATCTTGCCATCTCTTTAGCAATGACAATAGCTACTAGGATTGCATGCGCGAAGCAAAAAAAAAAACATCCATCCAATATTTTGTCAGTCTCTTCATACGGCTCCACTGAATGCGACGGTATGCAAAAATTGCCTAAGATTACCTATCAATCCGAAACGAAAATAGAAAACTTATCTCAGCTCTTATTCTCTGCAACTAATAAAAATATTCTCACTATAGTGTAATAGCAGATAAGGGGGAGATTAAATTTTTTTAACGGTAAGCTGATTAAAATCTTTTTCCTATTAAGGGTATATGAAACGCGGCCATGCGTGGCGAGGGCAGACGTTTCTGCAGGTAAACAGAGCAGATGTTTCTACGACAGTAAGTGATTTATTTACGCGAGTCAAACAAACTGAATGATCGTGTTTATTCATTAATCTTGTTTGTGCCTCGATCTGGGCCTCGCTATCAATGCAAGCTGAATTTTAAGATATCGAAAGTAGCCCATTAGGGCCTGTTGTTTGACGGGCTCTCCTCTTGTCACGCTACAACTGAGCTATGTTTCTTTTTGTTGCCCTTTGGCTTTGTAATTTTCCATTTTCAGTATTTATTTGCGTGAAGAAAGAAAATAAAGCGTTGTTTTCTCTTGGTTGTAAAGAAAGCTGTTCAGATAACTGCTTTCTAATTCGCTTCTACGACGTTTTATCAACATTCACAATGTCTAAAGTCAGGCGTCAATCTCACGCTGTGATTGGCTTATTTTGATCGTCGAAAAATTTTGTCGGATAGCTATACAGGAAAAATTCCGAGTGATCCATTTTTCTTGAGGTACTAAAACGTGACTTGTCCCATTAAGCCAAACTAACCTTTGACCCACTTTTTCAAGTACCCATTGTAATTTGTCAAACTGTGGATTATATATTGTGAAAGAAAGACATAAGGCTCATTTGTCGAAAAAAAAAAAAACCATTATGGAGGCTGAATAATAACATCAGGCAACTCACTGACAAATTTTGTCTTATTCGACTTCCACATATAAGTTGTTAAGCTTTTTCAACTTCCATCTTGCCTGGTACATCGTTTAATTTCTCTGTCTGACTGCAGCGACGGCAGGCGCAGAGGTATCCGAGAGCAAGGTAGAGAATCTTATTACCAACTGTAAAGTATCTTGGGCACGTTTGGAATTCTAGAACCAGATCACATGCTAGCAACCAGAGATTAAGATTGCCTCATCAGTCATCGAGAACATCATGATCTGGAGTTTATTCGACCCCTTCGTGGTCGTGTTTGCAAAGCAGATACGCATGGTTGGACTATCGTGGGCCGATTATACAAAGACTTTGTGAATTAGCCACTAGACCGTTTGCCTGCCAGGTTTTCTTTGATCTGCTCAATTGGGTATTTCTGTTGGGGGTCAAACAATGCTAAAAACAAAGTCAAATTCTATAGCTATATTGTTTTCCTTTAGGTTTAGTAGACAGCAGAGGGCCAAGATATGCATAATTAACTATCGTTAAGCTAAGAGGCAATTATTAAAATATCGAATTTGCTACTTTTGGTGAATAAGCAGTTCCGCTAGAAAGAAGTACCTTTTTATGGCTGGAGGTGTACAGAAGAAAAGGGTGTAGGCACTTCACGAACTGGAGTGTAGACAAGAGTACGGAAAACTACCATTTAGTTATTCCAAAGGCTCTTTCAAAACATCTCGAACAATTGCAGCTAACGGCTGAGTGCCCCAGTAATTATCATGAGGGGCTAGTCGAGCTTTTGGAAAAGGGATGTTCCGCACTTAGTGCGGGTATGTGAAAGAAGTACTATTTTCCATGGAAGATATATGAAAGGGTTATCTTTTCTGTCAAAAATGGTTTATAACTGATGTTAAGGATTGGACTTGAGGACGTAGCTCCCCGTATAAAACTTTGTCGGGTACCCTATCCCCCTACCAACTCATCTTACACCCCACGAGTGCGTAGTCACGTTGAATAAGCACTGAAGAAGAAGCATGCCCGAAATGTTTCCTTAACTCGTTTCTCGTTTCAAGACTAAAGAATAAGCAGAATTAACCCAAATTTATACTCCGGGGTTTTATTCCTTTTGTGCTCCAAACTATTTACAGGCTCGCAAATGCCAGTGACTGACCTCAGTTTATTGTGTTTGACACCCAACATTGAAGAGCTTATTTTTGGATACGCATATTCTCACGTATCAATTAGATGCACTCAACTGAAAAACAACAGTTATTTAAATCTTCACTGTGTTTTCTTGATGTCGCACCCTTTATCGTTCTCTTTTCTACCCTGAGGAAATGTGCTAAACGAGTTCGAATTTTTTGCCACGTCAGTCGACTTCCGATACATCGATGATAACAATATTATGGCTGTGTTCATTCGGCGCAAAGTTAATTGTGGTGTAAAAGAACTTAGCTTGCAGTTATTTTAGCAACTTTGTACACATATGCAAATCTTCCCCCATTGAAATATATCAACACAGCCTGGAAACTGTGCTGTGATGGCTGTAAAATGTAATTCGATCGTGTTAACACGTTTACGAAATTGTGGTGTGACTTGTGGCGAAAGCTAAGGGGTAATTTCTTTTCAAAGTAGGAGTTTCATATTTTGATCTTATGTTGAACGTCTGTCTCAAAATTCCGGGGGGGGAGGGTAACCCCAAATTTTTTGTTGGGTTTTGCGACCCAAACCTTGAAACCTGTACTCTTTTTCAGACCTTTTCAGCGAACAATCAATGCCCCATTTCAGACATCTAACGGTAGTACACAGTTCTAAAATATGACCGCTGCTAGCCATGAATGCCTTCCATTTGAGTAAGGGCTGCAAACATTTGAGAAGGGCTGCAAATTTCCCAACGTTAATGAGGAAACAATAGTTCCTTGAAACTGAGAATACCCAATGCTAAGCCTATTTCAGACCAAAATGGTCAGAATCTATGCCCTTTTTCAGACCAGAACCGCTGAAAAACCATACCCTTGCGAGTCACACATACCTATATAGCCCATACAAGGGAGTACCTCCCCCCCCCGATCATATCCTCCGAGACCCAGGATTGTGTGGGCGTTTCTGAGTATTCAGTCATTTGCGACAAAATATCAAGTACAGTGTATATTTTGGGCTAAACAGACTGACCAGTTTTATCGCGGATTGGTAAGAAAAGTAGACATGGAGGAATGGCTGCAATTAACAAAACGTTGGCTACATTCATCATCTACTAGTCAGCATAAGCCACTCATACCTGTACAAGCTCAGAAGACCGGATGTTCCTCCTTAAATCTGCCGTGGAATGGTTCATTATAGAACCGTAATGGGTTTTATTTATTTAGAATTTGAATGGCCTGCTAAAAGGCAATTTGATTGGTTGAATCCAAGTGGCGCCATTAACTCGATGTATTAACTCCCTGTAGTTGTTGACCAATATTAATAGTTCCGAGAAATTGATTCGCAATCACAAGGATCCGCCATCAAAGTTTACATTAAAGTTTGGCATATAAATGTCTCTTAAGTAGAAGTCCACCTGAAAATTCATATGCAATTAAATTAAACTTTAAGTATGTGTTACCACAATTGAACGTGAAAAATGCCACGTCTGCGCAAACAAGAAAGGGTTCGCCTGTGAGAATTTAATACTCTTCTGTCCAATACGAATTCTCCCAAACTCTCTCGAGTGTGGTCAGCAGTCCGTAATGTAAACAGGAACTGGCCATTGTTCATATATTCTTTTATAACATGAATAAAAGCCACTGACGTGACAAAGATGCAATCTGCGTTGACATAACCTCACGTAAAACGACTACACAACCAATCAAAGCACGGGCTATATATAGACCCGTCTTGATTTTATTTTAGCGCTCTCCTTAATTAAACAAGCTGTGAGGCGCGGTACGCTCGTCTTTGAGGATCGAGCGGTCCGGGTTCGAGCCCTGGCCTGGAACATTGCGTTGTGTTCTTAGGCGAGACACTCTACCGTCACTATGCCTCTCTCTAACCAGGTGTATAAATGAGTACCAGCGAATTTAATGCTTGGTGTAACCCTGTGATGGACTAGCATCCCATCCAGGGGGGAGTAGTAATACTCCTTGTCGCTTCAAGCTACAGAAACCGGGATAAGCTCCGCTGATGGGCCACTTGGTTCGTATGCAGACTTTACCCCTCCCCTGCTTCAAACAAGCGCCGCTCCCATCAAGCGCCCCTACCCGTAATAAACGCCTTCATGTCAAAAGTGACATACAAGACCTTGAAATAGCTCAGACTTATTAGTCTACTTTCTTGTCTAAATATGATATGTACGTTGCGTTGATTTGGAATAAACAAGAGATCAAATGCAAACAAATAAAAATAACCAAAGTAAAAATAATAAAACAGTAATAACTAAAAATAACTAAAAATGATCATACTTACAAAACAAAGAACGACTATTCACAAATTCTGTAAAAAGATAGGTCTTAAGAGCCCTCTTAAAACTATCAATCGCATTTAATCTGCGCAAAGCTAATAAGGGTAAAATATTCCAAAGTCTTGGGGCAAATACAGAGAACGTAAGTCGTAAATGAACTACAATCTTGGACAAAATGCATGGAACATCTGGACCACCCCTCCCCCCATTTCAATGATGCCAAAATGGCGCGTTTTTGCTCCTTCGCGCCTTCATTATTGCTTTGGGGGGGGGGGGGAATGGGGGATAATTGTTCCATTTTATTCTGTCTAAGATTGTAGGCTGATCTAGATGCATATTAGTAACAGAGCGCATTGATCTTAAGTGAGTACAATAATGTAAAAAAAAAAATAGATAGATAGGCTGGAGACATACCATTTGTAGACTTAAACACTAATACTGAAGATTGTAAAAACTACACGATAATGAACGGGGAGCCCATGACGGTCAAACAACACCGGGGTCATGCGCTGAAACTTAGAGACCTGCGACACAGGTCTGTGTTTTCTGAACATATTGCAATTTCCTTAGCTGACACTTTGGAGAACCAAAGAGTAAGGAATTACAATAGTCAAGTCTCGATATCACAAATGCATGGACTGCAATTGCTGATGACCCCTTTGTGGGGTGTTTCCTTTACCCATCCAAATTCCTCAGATGGTAGAATGACGAAAAAAAAAATGTTACTGAAAAGTTTATTCTCTGCTATCCACGAAATCTTGAACCAAATCTGGTGGAAATGCCATTGCCATCATAACCACTCAATGCATTTTTAATCAACAAAATTCAAAAACGACAGCTGGAAACTGGAATTGTGATCAGCACGCTCAGAAATAGAACCTCTGAACATGAGAGCAGCAGACAGTTTAAGCAGCGGTGGTGATGACAGTTTTCTGAAAAGCCATCACGCAAAAACGGCATGGAAAAACATGTACTTTACAAATCCATCGGGCGTTTACCAAGGCTGAGCCCAAGATGGAACTAGCCGTGGGACGGGAACAGTTCAAGAAAGAGCAAGGAAAACTACCGGGATGGTGCCTAATGATCAGAGCTTACAGACCTACCAGTAACCTGATAAGCACTCGTAATTGTCTCAAGCAAGTGTTATCAAACAGGAACAGTTTGCAGTGTGCAAAACCTTCGTGGTTATCAAAGGAAAAATAGACTCACCAACTCTTATCGAGCTATATACCACACTTGTAGAACGTGGAGTGTTGTTGATAGGTGCAACTTGTACTGGTCTCGACAGCGTTTAACACAGGCTAGAGTTGAAGGATGATTCAACAAAAGACATGTGATTTTCGATACTCTATTTCAGACCTGACCCAAAAACCGATACCATATTTACAACCTCTAAAATTAGTAGACTTCAGTTCTCAGCTCTAGCTACTTTGGCCACCGCTCACATGTAAATTTTATTTCCTTACGGCTTTATATTTCTTAACTTCTTACCATTTTCATTTACTTTACCTGTAAATTGTATTTGAAATGCCCAGTATAATGTAAATATATAATTGGATTGGATTGACTTGATACATGACCTCGGCTAACCAGGTATGGGCTTAAATCCATTTGCGTAAACATCTTATAGGAACTTCATATTTCCCGGAAAAACGATGTGGATGGGAAAAATCAGTTTCTTCCAAACAACATTCCTAATCCTGACCTTATTTTCAGGAGGGGTAGAGGCTATAAATATATGTTTCAAGGGGGGGGGGGTTGGGGGAGTACGTGACAATTTATTCTTCGTGCTTCATGCTCATAAATACAAACGAGAGATGAACACAGTCTGGGTCATAACCCGAACTTGATATGAGAAAACGTGGAATGTAAAATGAGAATGTGGAGATGTGGAATGTGGAATGTGGAATGTGGAAACGCGAAATGTGGGGATGAAACAAGTAGAAACATTAATGTGGAATGTGAAAATGTGTAATGTGAAATGTAGAATGTGGAAATTCGGAATGTAATAATGTGGAGTATGGATAATTAGGAGTGTGGAAATGCAAAGTGTGAAAAAGAAGAGTGTGGAAATGTAGAATGTGGAAATGTAGAATGTGGAAACATAAATTGTATAATGCGGAAACGTGGTGTGTGAATGTGCAAAAGAATGCACACAAACAATGAAAGCGGACGTCCATAATTTTGGGATGTTTTTCTAAATTGTAGAATCGCAATAATTGAGTGCTATAAATGAGAAAATAAGCTTAAGGCTCCTATCAACGCCCTGATCCTTAGTAGGACGGTGGGGGGGAAATTGCCCTATATAGGTCTCTCAAGTTCGGAAGCTAGAATATACAGTCTCCCTCGTTTTTATTTTTTATTTCAGTCTCCGTGTTTTTGCTCGCCTCCAACCCACCGAGTACCTGGAACAGTCTTGAACTGTACATGTATTTACTGTCTAAACAACATTCTTAAAACTTTTTCTGATTTATTTTCCTCATTTTATTATACCATGTACACATCTCCTCTCTTAAGAGTTCTGTTTTCTCTTAAATATTTATATAAACCTTACGATAAGAAGAGACTGACTAGAAAACTTTCAGGTTATTTTAGTCTCCAGACTAACATTGTAAATTTTATTCCTGTCCTTCTATTTAGATATATATATATATATATATATATATATTGGAAAACTGTAAACAAGTATGGAAAAAGTTATTGTTGTTGTTGTTGTTGTAAGAGCCTGGAAGAGTCTAGAACTGAATTAAGGCATCTGGTTTGTATCACCCTTTACTGTGAACCCTAAACAGTGTCGTTAAACAATCACCAAGAGCCTGGTGCTGAACTAAGGTATTCGGGACAACATTACATTCATCGTAGTTACGAAACGGCATAACGAAGCCACTATGGTCTACGGGTGTCACACCACTTTTCTTTGCAAGCATCCCAACATAAACATCATCTATTCTGTATCGCTTAACCACGTCAAATAACGGAACTAGACACTCGATAACATCATATGACATAACAAAGCCACCACCACTACAGAAGTTGGGATAGTATTTACCACTATACTCTATGTAACTGACCCGCCATTTGCCTTTACCACGTTGTACTATGGGATTGTGGTTAACTTTGCCCATATAAAGGCCTTTCTTAGGCGTTGATTTCAAACGCAAGACATCGATCAAACGTCTGGTGTTGACGAAAACGTCATCATCTGTCTTTAAAAGAAACGAGAAGCTACAATATCTAGCTGCCCATTGAAAGGCCATCTGAATCTTCAAACTCTGGTTCCAGTAATGTTCGTAGTAGTTTCCATGTATTACGTCACCGTATTTCTTACTTTCTGTTATGATCAAATCTGACTGTGCATGATTTCGTGTCTTCCCGAGAAGAAAGAATGTCTTCCAGTTAGGGGAAAAGTTGTCGTAGGCACCCCATGTTTGACGAATTAAATCTCTTCTGTCAAAATTTTCCGGTGCCGATGAAACTAGAATAAGTAAAAAGTACTGTCGTCTACAAACTGTCTTGGTTATCAAAGTAGTTTTGTGCTGGGAGGTTGTCCTCCAGGATTTACAATCGTTATGAGGAGCAGGCTGACCCGAAGAGCGCTTGCGCCCAAAACGGCTGGAAGTCAAGTTTTTTTGCAGAGGGGTAACCACTGTCAGTAGTTCGCGTGCGCCATTTTCGTAGGTGGGAAGGTGGTCGGAACTGCTGGAAGTGAGGTCTCTTTGCCGAGGGGGAACCACTGTCTGGAGCGCGCGTGCACCCTTTTCGTAAGTAGGAAAGAGGTCAAAACTGTTGGAAGCCAAGTCGTCAGTAGGAGCCATTTTAAGGGGAAAGCGTGTACCTTGACCTTGCAGGGACTTGTCAAAGCCAGCCAATAATGTTGTTATTAAAGCAGCGACTGTTACGGTGACAAAAAGAATCTGCCGTCTTCTGCTGAGCAAAAGAAGTTTCCAAGGAAATAGCAGACAGTGTTTTATCTGGTGAAGCATATTTCCTGTTGAATTGAAATGGCTTCTTCCAGGGTTCGAGCTCCTCCTAGAAATGTATTAATAAGTACCTATTCAGTGACCGCCCTTAGAGAAGGTGCGAGTTTGCTAGTATCGCTAAAACTGACATAAATTTACTCTACTCGAAAGATCATAATGTGATATTTCATATATTCACCTGCTTGAAGCTAAGTCGTGGGCGCATCATTTCAAAACAATATCGAAAAAAAAATGACTTTTTTCAAATTTGTTTTAATATTCATGAATTTACATTTGCAATAGCAATTGCTAGCTCGGTCATTGTGTAATGACTTAAGATCTTCTAAAAGACGCCCAAGTACGCTTGACATAATTGACTTTTGCATTGATCTGCCTAATTAAGTGTCCACTCATAACTCTGAATAGCTAGCGACAACCGCACAGAAATTAAAAAATTAAAAAACAAAAACAAAAACTCGCTTAAAAAGGCTTTAATTTCTTTCAAGCAAAGACACCAAACGTCCGAATGTAGTCCGTTTTAATCTTCTCCAATTTTACCCACTCTTCTACGGCTAAGAGCCATCATCACGTTGATACATAAATTGTCTAAACTTGCGTGACCTAGCCATCCCCATAGGACTTCTTTCTCGGCTCACGTTAGAAAATATAACCGCTTACGGGGCCAGAAGGGACATTTTTACGATATTTCCGCACTACAGACTAATGAATTATGTACGGATCAGAAATAAATTTACCATTAAGATATCCGTCATCTTTGCCGAGCATGAACAAATGTACTTTGCACTGTTTTAGGATTACACACATTCAAATTTAGACCTACAATCCACCACAGAAGTCCTTGGCACACCTGGATGAGATCACAAGAAAATGCGTTAACAAGGCATTTTCGGGAAAATCAGGGGGTGAGAGATTGTCGCCCATATCAACTTTCTTTTCTCCGGTAAGTTCTCGCGCGTTTAGAGATGCACCGCACTCGCGTTTTAGGTGCGAGGATCCGAACCAATGCTTACCTAACTTTTTAAAGATGCTACTTTTAGCCCTCGCCCAAATCTGCATACGTGTATTTCACTTGTGAAAGTCTATCGATTTGGACAGTGCTTGGGTAACAGATTCTCACCCATATCAACTTTCTTTTCTCTCGTAAGTTCTCGCGCGTTTAGAGATGCGCCACACTCGCGTTTTAGGTGCGGGGATCTTAACCAATGCTTACTTAACTTTTTAAAGATGCTACTTACCCTCCCCCAAATCTATACACGTGTATTTCACTTGTGGAAGTCTGTCGCTTTGGACAATGCTTAGGTTAAAAAATTCTGGCTCATTTATATCTGTTTTTTCACTCGCGAGTTTTCGCGCGTTTAGCGATGTGGCACACTCGCGTTTTTTGTGTGGGGATCCCAAACTATGCTTATGGGGCTCTTTAAAAATGCTAGTTTTGGCCCTCCCCCAAATCTACACAAGTGTATTTCACTTGTGGACGTCTATCGATTTGGACAGTGCTTGGGTTAGATATTCTTTCTCATGTCAATTTCCTTTTCTCCCGCGTGTTTTCGCACGTTAAGCGAGGCGGCACACTCGCGTTTTAGATGTGGAGATCCCAAACTTTGCTTACCTCGCTTTTTAAAAATGCTAGCTTTACCCCTCTTCCAAATCTCCCACATGTATTTCACTTGTGGAAGTCTATCGATTTGAACATTGCTTGGGTGGATATTTTTAACGATGTCAATTTACTTTTCCCTGGTCTTTTCTCGCGCGTTTAGGCTATACGGCACACTCGAACTTTTGGTGTCGGGATCTTAAACTATGCTCACAGGGCTTTTTAAAGATGCTAGTTTTGGCCCTCTCTTAAATTTAAACGTGTATTTTTTACTTGTGGGAGTCTTTCGATTTTCAAAGTGCTTGGGTAAGAGATTTTCCCCCATATTTAAATTTATTTTCTCTCGTAAGTTCTCGCGCGTTTAGAGATGCGCCACACTCGCGCTTTTGTTGTGAGGATCCCAAAGTATGGTTACGGGGTCTTTAAAAATGCTAGATTTGGCCCTCACCCAAATCTACACAGGTGTATTTTACCTGTGGAAGTCTGTCGCTTTGGACAACGCTTGAGATGGAGATTCTCGCCCATGTATATTTTTTCTCTCGCGTGTTTTTGCGCGTTTAGAGATGCGAAACACTCGTGATCTCAATTTATGCGTACTGGACTTGTTAAAGATGCTACATTTGGCGCTTTCTCAAATCTACACACAAATATTTCACTTGTGGAAGTCTGTCACTTTGGACAATGCCTGGTTTAAAGATTCTCGCCCATTTATATCTTTTTTTCATTTGCGTGTTTTCGCACGTTTAGCGATGCGGCACACTCTCGTTTTTGGTGTGGGGACCCCAAACTAAGCTTACGGGGCTCTTTAAAAATGCTAGTTTGGCCCTGAACCAAATCTACACAAACGTATTTCACTTGTGGAAGGCTATCGATTTGTACAGTGCTGGGGTGAAAGATTCTCGCCCATATCAACTTTCTTTTCTCTCGTAAGTTCCCGCGCGTTTAGAGATGCGCGACACTCGCTATCTAGGTGCAGGGATCCCAACCAGTCCTTACCTAACTATTTGAAGATGCAACTTTTAGCCCTCCCTCAAATCTACACACGTGTATTTCACTTGTGGTAGTCTGTCGGTTTGGAGAATGCTTGTGGTGCAGATTCTCGCCCATTTATATTTTATTCTCTCGCGTGTTTTCGCACATTTAGAAATGCGCCACACTCGCGATCTCGGTGTCGGCATCTCAAGCTATGCTTACTGGACTTTTTGAAGATGCTAGATTTGGCTTTTTCTCTAATCTACACACGTGTATTTCACTTTTGGAGGTCTATCGATTGGGACAGTGTTTGGGTTGGAGATTCTCGCATATATCAACTTTCTTTTATATCGTAAGCTCTCACACGTTTACAAATGCGCCACACTCGCGTTTTAGGTGCGGGAATCTCAACCAATGCTTGCCTAACTTTTTAAAGATGCAACTTTTAGCCCTCCCCCAAGTCTACACACGTGCGTTTCAGTTGTGCGAGTCTAATGATTTGGACAGTACTTGAGTAGTAGATTCTACCCTATCACAACTTTCTTTTGGCTAGTAAGTTCTCGCGCGTTTAGAGATGCACCACACTCGCGGTTTTGGTGTCGGGATCTTAAACTATTTCTCTTTGGACTTTTTAAAGATGCTAGATTTGGCCCTTTCTGAAATCTACACACTAGTATTTCACTTGTGGAAGCCTGTTGCTTTGAACAATGCCTGGGTTAGAGATTTTCGCCCATTTATAGTTTTTCTTTACGCGCGTATTTTAGCGCGTCTAGCAATGCGGCAAACTCGCGTTTTTTGGTATGAGGATCCCAAACTATGCTTAAGGGGCTCTTCAAAAATGCTAGTTTAGGCCCTCCCCCAAAACTACACAATCGTATTTTACTTGTGCAAGTCTATCGATTTGGACAGTGTTTAGGTTGGAGATTCTCGCCCAAATCAACTTTCTTTTCTCTCGTAAGTTCTCGCGCGCCGCACTCGCGTTTTAGGTGCGGGGATGCCCACCAATGCTTACCTAACTACTTTTAGCCGTCCCCCAAATCTACACACGTGTATTCAACTTGTGAAAGTCTATCGATTTGGACAGTGCTCAAAGTCGCCGAGACCGGGCTACGCACAGCGTGATTTTGACCAACTTAACGTCGATTTCTAGGAACTTAGGCGATAATATCAAGTCCTAAGGACTAAACTAATTCGAGAAAACTTTGCTTTTCAGTGAATGGGACAGAGGAAAAATTTTTGAACGCTTGGTTATGAGCAGTCTGGCCGAAATTTAGCTACCTAGTGACTAGAAAGTCGCCGAGAATGGGGTACGCGCAGTGTGATTTTAACCAGGTTTGGGTCGATTTCCAGGAACTAGAGCGATATTTCCGAGTCCCAGTGACTCTAAACTAATTCGAGAAGACGTTGGTTTTTACTGAAATGGACAGAGGAAAAATTTTTGAATGCTTGGCTATGAGCAGTCTGGCCGAAATGTAGCCCCTCTATAACTAACTTAGTGACTAGAAAGTCGCCGAGACTGGGCTACGCGCAGCGTGATTTTGACCAACTTTGGGTCGATTTCCAGGAACTTGGGTGATATTTCCGAGTCCCAGGGATTCTAAACTAATTCGAGAAGACTTTGGTTTTCAGTGAAATGGATAGAAGAAAAATTTTTCAACGCTTGGTTATGAGCAGGCTGGGCGAAATATAGCCACTTAGTGACTAGAAACTCGCCGAGACTGGGCTACGCGCAGCATGATTTTGACCAACTTTGGGTGGAATTCCAGGAACTTGCGCGATATTTCCAAATCCCAGGGACTCTAAACTAATTCAAAAAAACACGCGAGTAAAAAAAAAGATATAAATGGGCGAAAATCTTTAACCCAGACGTTGTCCAAAGCGACAGACTTCCACAAGTGAAATACACGTGTGTAGATTCGAGAAAGGGCCAAATCTAGCATCTTAAAAAAGTCCAGTGAACATAGTTTAAGACCCCGACACCAAAACCGCGAGTGTGGCGCATATCTAAACGCGCGAGAACTTACGAAAGAAAAGAAAGTTGATATGGGAGAGAATCTCCAACCTAAGCACTGTCTAAGTTAATAGACTTCCACAAGTGAAGTACGTTTGTGTAGATTTGGTGGAGAGCTAACACTAGCATTTTTAAAGAGTCCCGTAAGCATAGTTTGGGATTCCTACACCAAAAACGCGAGTGTGCCACATTGCTAAACGCGCGAAAACCCGCAAATGAAAAAAAGATATAAATGGGCGAGATCTTTAAACCAGGCATTGTCCAAAGCGACAGACTTCCACAAGTGAAATATTTGTGTGTAGATTTGAGAAAGCGCCAAATGTAGCATCTTTAACAAGTCCAGTACGCATTAATTGAGATCACGAGTGTTTCGCATCTCTAAACGCGCAAAAACACGCGAGAGAAAAAATATAAACACGAGAGTTAAAAAAAGATATAATTGGGGGAGAATCTTTAATCCAGGCATTATGCAAAACAACAGACTTCCACAAGTGAAATACACGTATGTAGATTTGAGAAAGGGCCAAATGTAGCACACCTAAAAAGTCCAGTAAGCATAGTTTTGAGATC
Source organism: Orbicella faveolata (assembly GCF_042242905.1). Taxonomy (NCBI): domain Eukaryota; kingdom Metazoa; phylum Cnidaria; class Anthozoa; order Scleractinia; family Merulinidae; genus Orbicella; species Orbicella faveolata. Next base: position 22,012,185 of record NW_028301541.1, on the reverse strand, counting down.
ACGATACCAAAAACGCGAGTGTGCCGCATTGCTAAATGCGCGAAAACATGAGACTGAGAAAAAAAAAATCGGCGAGAATCTTTAGAGATTCTCCAAAGCGACAGACTTCCACAAGTGAAATACACGTATGTAGATTTGGGGGAGGACAAAGAGTAGCATCTTTAAAAAGTTAAGTAAGCCTTGGTTAAGATCCCCGCACCTAAAACCCGAGTGTGACGCATCTCTAAACACGTGAGAAGTTACGAGAGAAAGGAAAGTTGATATGGGCGATAATCTCTCACCCAAGCACTGTCCAAATCGATAGACTTCCACAAGTGAAATCCAAGTGTGTGAATTTGGGGGAGGGCTACAAGTAACATTTTTGAAAAGTTACGTATGCATTGGTTTGGATCCCCGCACCTGTAATGCGAGTGTGGCGCATCTCTAGACGCGGAAGAACCTACGAGAGAAAAGAAAGTTGATAGGGGCAAGAATCTCTCACCCAAGCACTGTCCAAATCGATAGACTTCCACAAGTGAAATCCAAGTGTGTGAATTTGGGGGAGGGCTACAAGTAACATTTTTGAAAAGTTACGTATGCATTGGTTTGGATCCCCGCACCTGTAATGCGAGTGTGGCGCATCTCTAGACGCGGAAGAACCTACGAGAGAAAAGAAAGTTGATAGGGGCAAGAATCTCTCACCCAAGCACTGTCCAAATCGATAGACTTCCACAAGTGAAATCCAAGTGTGTGAATTTGGGGGAGGGCTACAAGTAGCATTTTTGAAAAGTTACGTATGCATTGGTTTGGATCCCCGCACCTGTAATGCGAGTGTGGCGCATCTCTAGACGCGGAAGAACCTACGAGAGAAAAGAAAGTTGATAGGGGCAAGAATCTCTCGCCCAAGCACTGTCCCAATCGATAGACTTCCACAAGTGAAATACACGTGTGTAGATTTGGGGGAGGGCTACAAATGCCATTTTTAAAACGTTAGGAATGCATTGGTTTGGATCCCTGCACCTAAAACGCGAGTGGGGCGCATCTCTAAACGCGCGAGGACTTACGAGAGAAAAGAAAGTTGATAGGGGCGAGAATCTCTCACCCAAGCACTGTCCAAATCGATAGACCTCCACAAGTGAAATACACGTGTGTAGATTTGGGGAAGGGCTAAAAGTAGCATCTTTTAAAAGTTAGGTATACATTGTTTGGAATCCCCGCACCTAATTAGTGAGTGTGGCGCACCTCTAAATGAGAACTTAGGAGAGAAAAGAAAGTTGATAGGGGCGAGAATCTCTCACCCAAGCATTGTCCAAATTGATAGACTTCCACAAGTGAAATACACGTGTGTAGATTTTGGGAAGGGCTTAAAGTAGCATCTTTTAAAAGTTAGGTATATATTGTTTGGAATCCCCGCACCTAATTAGTGAGTGTGGCGCACCTCTAAATGAGCGAGAGCTTACGAAAGAAAAGAAAGTTGATAGGGGCGAGAATCTCTCACCCAAGCGCTGTCCCAATCGATAGACTTCCACAAATGAAATACACGTGTGTAGATTTGGGGGAGGGCTAAAAGTGGCATCTTTAAAAAGTTAGGTATGCATTGGTTTGGATCCCCGCACCTAAAACGCGAGTGGGGCGCATCTCTAGACGCGCGAGAACTTACGAGAGAAAAGAAAGTTGATATTGGGGATAATCTCTTACCCTGGCGCGGCATAATGACATTGTTAGAATAGGGAGGTCCCTCTCCCCCCCCCCCCCCGACAAAGTTGTAAGCGGGCAATGACAACTTCATTACGATAAACAACAGTAAATTGTGGGGAAGGGCACGAACTGATAAATTTCCCTGACAGATATTGCAAAAGTGGAAAGGTGTGCCAAGACGTTTGACGGAGATTGTAGCTCCCACCTCGCACCAGCACCTCCCTCCCCCCCACCACCCCTTCCTACCCCCAACCCTATCTCCATACGGTTTTGGAACGATTGAATTGCAGATTCTTGAGGTCAGAACCGTGGTCGTTTAGAAAGTATTTAGAAGCTATTTTTGATACTAACAATGAATCGCAATGTGGCCGCAATGTGGCCGAAGAGCCAGTGGGCAGGCTCATTTAAACTCTCAAATTCGATGTATGTATGCATGTATGCAGTGACTGAAAAAAACAGTTGGCAGTGATGGTCATCACTCATCTAGATACTCAGCCCAAGGGTATGTTCGAAAACCGATATTTGGAATGTAGCATTAAAAGGTGATAAAGGTTTCAGTGTCTCTTTTATGAAAGCTCTTTTCATCGCTGATGTTTGCGGACGTAGAGGCAGATTATTCAAACCTCTGAACTATATGGTCGAAAATGTGAACTTACAGAAAACGTCGCTGGAAAGCTTTCTATCAAATCTGAGATGTTAACTCACGCTAACCCCGCTCTCTCAACTGATCTTTCCAAAACCGGAGCTCGAAGGGTCTCGAAGCTTTTATAATTTCATTGCTTCGTGGGCAGCAATTAAGAATGATCCACCGTACATAAGCTTTTCGCGTCACTATTCTGCACACTGCCGCTTTAAAAGAGCCTAATTTCGAAGAGTTGCTTTGAAAATTTGTCCATAGGTTGGAAATGCAGTATGTTATGCAGTCTGATTGTATGAAATTTTTTACAAGACATCAGGACCGGGTTTCAGTAAACACTATCCTCTTCCATTTGTTTATGCCGTTGGTGCACGCGCACGCAATCGAGCTTACAGCTAAAATAAATCACCTACGGTTGGAATTAATGTTATGAAATATAGTTACAAGCATTATGTCTTACCGTATTGGAAGTTTCTCGCCCGTTGAGCTTTAATTTCTTTTGAAATCGTTCAATTCCGTCAGTAAGCTTTAAAGCTGTGCCGCAGGTCAGGTCTCCGACGAGAACTTAATACTTTCAACATCTGGCTGTCCGTTGTCTAGAATTGCCTAGTTTAATTTCGAAAAAATTAATAAAAAATGATCAACGACTGAAAGGGATCATGCTCACTAGGTACAGAAAACGATTGAAGGAATATCAAAGCACTGGCATGAAAATTGCTGGAATGACAGCAAGTATAACGTCGACTATAAATGAAATTGGAAAACCCGTGACACAAGCCATTAAAGGAGAATCAACGAAACATGCATATTTCCCAACTGAGACAGACGCATGCCATTTGGCAGGAACTTTATGGAGCACTAGTTCTACAACCATGAACAAATTGTGTTGGAAAATGTGCAAAAACAAGAAATCATAACCGTAATACCTACAGAATAAGTGTCAGCCTCCCTCCCCCCTCCCCCCCCCCCCATTCCCGATTACAATCTTGGAAAATGGTTGAAATGGTTGATATGATGAAAGTGTTTTGTGGACATGGCACAAGGCTGCGGAGGGGCAAAGTGCGATTAGAATGAATTTTTCCAACCCTTGTGACCAAGGTTGTAGAAACTGCAAAATACCACCGGAAGTAACCCTTAGAGACGACCCACCAGTTGTCTGAGAAGCCAGCCTAAACTAAGGGATTGATTATTAAGGGGGGGGGGGGGCATGAATCTAAGTGAAATCTTAGGAAGTTTAAAGAGGGATTAAAAGCTAAAAAAGTTTTGGAACACCACCAGACAGTTGAACGCTCCACGAAAGGGCACCCCAGGTTGGTGGACAACTGTTTGGTGTACGTCTACCAATTTTTGACTTCAGATTCTAATTTTAAAACATCATCAGATCTTCAAAATTTCTTATTTCCATAAATTTTACTAATCCTTAGAGAAAAACTATTTATCTCCAAATGTACCCAAAAATCACCAAAAAATTTACAAAACAGCCCAAAACGTAGTTATTTGGGATGAGCAGAGAGATTTTTGACTGCATAAAACATTAACGAGATATTTGCGTTAAAAACATGATACCCAACGAAAATACGGCCTTCATCATGCTATCCCCGCCTTAAATTGTGAGGGATGTGGGAGGCGGTCAATATATATCGATACTTTTTTCCATTTTTTCGATGTGTTTCTTTTGCGTGCCTTTTTTTCCAGGTGTTTTTATTTTTTCATGTTTGTCACTTTTTTCTTGTGCCGGATCTTTTTTTTGGGGGGGGGGGGGAGGGGGCAAATGCCCAGCCCCCCTCGATATCTTATCAAATCAGAGTTATCGAACACGAACAATTTTGCATGATCATCGCGCGCCGTGATCATTACCAAAGGAAAAATCCACACAACACTCCATCATAGCAATCGGAAAACAGCTGAAACAGCAGTAGTTCAGTTGAATTTAGTTTCAATTTCGTCGTCTTTCACTGGCATTTCTTGAATCATTGCCTCGTTTCCTTTGTACTTGATCAAACAACATTGAATACGAGCTTATATAAATAACAGCAATAACGACAGTGGTTACAGACGCAACTAACACTCCATGACCGGGCATGTACTAAAACCCGACACAACGAAACGAAACGAGCGAAACGAAACACCAAAACGACCGAAACGACTGAAACGACCGAAACGAAACCACCGAAACGAGCGAAACGAGCGAAACGAGTAAAATAATAAGTAAATAAATGAAAAAGTTAAAAAAAAAAAAAAAACAGCCTTGATCTCTGGCACGTTACTATGGCAGCCGGATCTCGTACCCAGATCCACATGTGTGCCATCGTTACATCTCAAACCTGAAAGATGGATGAGCGCAAGGGTGTCGACGACGACCACGAAGACATCGAGAAAAAGGTGAGTAATTTTCACATTTTGAATGGCATTCTAGCTAAAACAAGAAATGTAATTTCAAAGAAAGGTTTTCTGGTCGTATCGTGGATTCCTAGGCGGTGGCGAATCGACAACGCCGAGCCCAGGATGTACGGAAACACAATCTCAAGAATATCCGTGAAGAGCTGAGCGGCCAATAAGAAATTACTTTGAGAACTGCAGGAGTCACGAAGGCCTGACGTTAATATGATTTAAAGCCTGTTAAGTCGCCCTCGTTTTTCTTTAGAGATATATATATTTAAGAAAGTCCTGGTTCGCACGAAGAATACTGCAAAGTCATTCTCGAAAAGACCATTCGATTCGCCACTGTGTAAGAATCCACGATACGGCCAGAAAACCTTTCTTTGAAATTAGATCTCTTGTTTTAGCTAGAATACTATTCAGAATGTGAAAATAGCCACCTTTTTCTCGATGTCTTCCTGCTCGACAGGCTTGCGCTCATCCACCTTCCAGGTTTGTGATGTCACGAGGTCACACATTTGGCTTAGGAGCAGGATCTGGGTACGAGATCCGGCTGCCATAGTAACGTGCTAGAGATCAAGGCTTTTTTTAAACTTGTTTTTATTTATTTACTTACTATTTTATTCGTTTCGGTCGTTTCGCTTGTTTCGGTGGTTTCGTTTCGGTGGTTTCGTTTCGTTGTTTCGGGTTTTAGTACATACCCCACGATCGGAACCTAGTTCATCTAATGTCAAATGACCTCTAAGGGAACTTGCAAACTTGCAAACTTGCAAGCTTGCTAACTTGTTATTAGGCAAATTTTAAGACCTACCTTCGGATTTAAGGTAAATGCGGTTATGTAATCTTGTCAAACCTAGTGACGTGAACGTACTGACCGTCATAACTGGGGTTTGCATGATCCACGCGTACCCAGTAATAAACAGTCACTCATGAACTGAAAAAGCCCATTGTCCTATAGCAAAACACAGCCAGGCAAGGTCAAAGCCTGTCAGCTCGAAAGACAGGGGAATTTCAGATATAATTATAACACAGGAAATTTTTGAACTTTCCATTTCAAATCTTTACCACAATTGCTACTAATCTCGCAATCTGATTGGCTAATTTACCGTTGTCGATAGGAGTCCAGACAACGCTGCTAGCGTCAATGTGTCACGCTCTTGGTCACGCTCTAAAAAAACAAAACAAACCATTTTCTTTGACGTTGATATTGTAGTAAAAAACAAATCGAATGTGGTTTAGCGTTGTCTGTACTCTTATCGACAACGATATGCGGTCAAAATTTGAAGTGGACTCACGAGGCGCATATCGTTCTCGATAAGAGTACAGACAACGCCAAAACACATTCAATTTGTTAACTTTGGCCTGCGTGGACTACTCAGTTGCCTTTATTGCACGCCGGGGAGGGTGATCGATACGTTACCTAAGCCTGGATGGGGGTAGGGGGTCGGGGGAGGGGGGAGTGGTTGGCGGGATCAGTTCGATATTCGCCCATTCTCAGCTATCACTTTCAATTTTCGCAAATGTCCCAGTATCAGAACATTTTGGCAGGCCAAACAGCGATTCATCTGGCATTTAAAATTTTGATTAATTCGCAGCGGTAAGGTTTTAAAGCTCATTCACACCCGAGCAGGCTACCTAAACCTAATACTAATATCATTTTGAGTCATTTCGCGGTGCTATATAGTTAATGTTTTCATGAATTCTACCACTTGAGATAGTTGAGGGCGCCAATGCGTCAAGCACTGTTCCATCGACAATATTTTCATTATACAAACACGAGTTTTGTACTGAAAAATACGCCATCAAGAAAGTGGTCGAAACTTAATCCGGGACCCGGGTGGCATATTTTCCATATTCGACCTCACTAGTGAAGATATTGAAGACGTTATTTCTCCCTTTTTCATGGTTGTTTGTGCAAGTCCGTATTTGAGAAATAATAGTCCTGAGCTAACTCGAGCGAGGCGCCAAGAAAGTGACTTTCTCGTCTCGCGGCTTCGCCGCTTGATTTCGCGCTCACCGCTACGCCGCGCACGCTTGTGCTCCAACTTGAGCTTGCTCGCAGGCTAAACAGAACGAGGCCAATATTCTCAAATACGGACCGAACAATCTAGCTCAATAAAGTATTTACTATAATGGCTCTTTTTCATGATTTACTTATATTAAAATTGATGCTCACCGCGAACGGGGGCGCGAAAGGTAAACGTTAATTTACTTTTCTCATGTTGCTTTTGTCAGAAGATTTAATTGAAGCTGTCCTCCAGACATGAAGGACAAAGATTTCTACTTAACAAAAAAAGTTTCCTCTTTTTGCGCAATGAACTGAAAAAAGCAATTCGCCGAAATTAATTTGTGAGCGGACCGATCCAGCTTAGTGGTCCGGGTTGCAAAATTCAGCCATGTAATAAATGTTTTTTTTTTCTCTCGTGTTTGAAAACAGAATTTTACTCACTGGTTGCGCTCGTTTAATAAATCTTGTCTCTATCACTCCAAAATAAAATTCTTACTTTCGCGCCGCCCTGTAATGTCTTGAACTGAGCTGAGCGGGGAACGCCTTGAAAACTTGGCAAATCTAACTCTGGAGAGCAGTGCTTGGCCTGTGGGATCATGGGAACGGAAACTCGTCACGATTTCCTGGTACACGAGGATCTAATTCAATTGTCTTCTCTACGGGAGCCAAAGCAGCGACATAAGAATATAAGAATATCAAGGCTGAAATTTTAAGAATATTTTACGAATATTTTACGAATAAACCTGAAGTTGATGCTGAAATTTGAAAAGAATGTAATTTTGTGTGTTGAAAATTTGTAAACTCCGAATACCTTGATTATCCGTTTTTAACTAAACTGTACAAAATTCGTCCTTTCTCTACACAGCAAAAGTAGCTAAGAAGCAACCAAAACAGCACTAGCTGTATGCCATAGAAATTGAGAGCGAATAATCTAATTGTTTTAGTTTAAATCTATTAGTCGTTCAAAAATTTAATCTAAATCCTCCTCAAAGATACTTCGAAAACAAAAAGAAGCGGCCCCTAGAGCTCGCTGCTATGCTACTCTCACTATCTACAACAGGACAGATAGATAGTGCGTAGCGTAGCTAATCAGAGAACGCCATTCGTGATAGAACGCGAGTAGATTTATATCAAAAGAAGTTATTCAATGTACATTGTAGCAGTCTTTCGTACCTGCAGGCTGGCTCTAAAATTACTTTTAACACCATCCAGACACCAAATACATTCGAAAGCAGACATGTCATAAGCTATAATCTAAGAATATTCACAACAATATTTTCAGCCTAAAATCGGCTGAAAAAAAAAAAGAATATCCAACGTCGGCCTCAAAATCAAACTACAACTATGATCAAGCACAAATGGACCGGTGTACAAAGGGACAGCAATGTTTAAAGTACTATTTTCCAACACAATAAAATGAAAGTCCTATTTGTTAATTGAACAACTACTGTTAGCTTTTCTAGAATTTTCGGCAACAAATAAATGACTGAGCTACGGTTAATCCTCTCTCTTACTTGGTGAAAAAAGTGAAAATATTTATTTTACGGCATGACATAAGCGTTAACAAACTTTTCACGTGCCAGAGAGAGTGACAACCGAGAGTTATTCTTGCATTTGCAACAATAGAATAGTGAGGTAGTCTGAGGATTAAGTTCATTAAATTATAAACTACCTGTATTCTGGAACAGTGATAGCAACTTATTGTACACTCCTTTTTTTCTAAGAATATATCTTATAAGAATATCTAGGCTAAAATTTGCGAAATTTTATAGAACATTTTAAGAATAAACCCGGAGGCTGTAATTTGAAAGGAATGTAATTTTGTGTGTTGAAAATATAAAAATACAATTATATGATTTTAACTTAACCGTATAAAATTCTTCCTTTCTCTAAACCGTAAAACTGGCCAAAAAGCAACAAAAACAGCGGTAGCCGTATGTTCCATGCAAATAACATTTCTGAAAGAAGTTATGTGCGTCATATCAGACTTACATACCTGCAGGCTGGCTCCAAAATTACTTAAACACAATCCAAACACTAAATACATTCGAAAACAGAAATGTCATACGCTATAATCTAAGTATATTCAAAAGAATACTTTCAGCCTAAAATCGGCAGAAGAATAAGAATGTGTTCAGCCTCGGCCGGAAAAACAACGTTCTTATGAAAAAAGATAAAAGAAAAGAGTGTATTTCATGATATGAAACAAGAAATGTTTACAGCATTGGCTCGATTTCAGAAAAAAAGTATATTTTTGGCTTAATTATTGCATTCATCGTTCTGAATGATGAAGTATTCCTCATTAATAATTCGTCAAATTTAACAATGGAAATAATCGCCATAATGAAACACAGTCTCCTTTGTTTGATATATATTATTAAGTATTTAATTTATAACGTAATGTACACAGTTTCAAAAGCTTCACATGGGAGCAAGCTGGGGGTTGAAAGTAAACAGTTTTAAATTTTGAGAACGGGTAAGCTGAAGGTAAGTCAATATAATCATAATAATGAGTCTGTACTTCCAGCAAATTAAAATTTTACCACTACATTCGAGATATTTCCATGTTATATGTCCTGAATTGATGAAAGTACGTACGCATCAGGCAAGTTATGTCGTTCCATGGGCTGGCGCAAGAGGACTCGATGGAGGTCTGTAAGTTTAACGCAAAGATTTTGGAGGTATTAGTATCTATAAGAAACTCTTCCAATGTATCTTAGATTTTGTAAATTGCTAGTTTGCCAGCACCTTCCGTAAATTCAATGCGCTAACTGGAAATTCAATGCTTCAAGTTGAAGTGTTATGTTTTCGCAACAGAACGCTTATATGTTTCACTGCGGGATATAGGGTGATTTTGATTATTTTATGTGTTTGTTTTCGTTTTCACAGATCACGATGAATGGAGAAAGATTTTCATTTAGACTGCCATCGATGTATTTCCTCTTCCTTCAAATAACAATTGCTTCAGCAACAACAGGATGCCTACAATATAAATTCCTTAAAGAGCACGATGTTTCGCTAGAAAACCACGTCATAAAGTCATTACCAGATCTATTGCCTTACGCCTGTCGCTCACTATGCGTCCATACCACATTTTGTTTCTCAGTCAACATGAAAAGAAAGCAAGGGTCCCATTACGTAACGTGTGAGCTTAATAACTCAAGCAGAGTCGCTGATCCTCAGGACCTCATATCTGAAGCTGGTAGTGAATATCATCAAATGGCAGTAAGAGCTTTGTTTTGTTTTGTTTGAACGCTCTCCAAACTATTTTGTGGTTTTCAAAAATAATTTTCTCCGTGATAAATAGTACTGTTAGAGGCAAACGAGAGAATAACGTGGTTTTCTTTCATGCAAAAAAATAACAAACATCAAAATCATAATATCTAACTTAATACCATGAATTTTTACTACACAGCTTTTACCCCATATCCACGGATAAAGGAAATAGGGCGCACTAAAAGGAGAAAACCTTAGGACTTTTTGCTGACTGCTCAACTTGTAGGAATTTTATTGACAAAAACAGCTCCCTTTTTATGACAGCAGAAAGGACCCTGGAAAATTCATCCATTTATTTCTCATAGCCATTTATGATTCTACGATATGCCATGTTTCATTCCAATTCTCTTTCAATGCGAAAAACTTTACCGATGATGCAAAAATTCCGCAATCCCTAATGGTCCATGTTTAACTTTTTTTTTGATATAATAATACACATTTTTTTTCTTTTTTGTTTCACAATTGATATGGAAACATACGGAAGCGTGACGACCTGTTCAGTACCAGCTCATTTAGAGACCACTAAGGATTAATTGTGCGATTTTACATGGGAAAGTTTGAGAGTAAAAAAAACTGGAGGAATTCCACGTACAAGTTATAAAATAGTATTCAAATTTTCAGACCACCATAGAATTTCACACTTTACCGTTAGCTGTACCAAATTTGGCAACCTTAATAATTCTTGCAAGCGCTTTCTGTCACTGGTACCTGTTTGGAAACTTAGTCATTTTCTGACAGCCCGTGCCAGGTAGCATTTTCCAACATGCCTCGTGATCGCTGTGGCCTATCGGCATGAACAAGAAAACTGGAGTAACTTCTGACAAATACTAAACACAGTGACCTTTTAATTTGCAGGAAATTGAGCATTGTACCGCAAGCTTGTGTGTGAGTAAAGAAGGTTAGAACCGTTTTATATAATTTTCATGACTTAGAAATAAAAAATAAAACGACAACTAGTAATTAAATAGCTTGATGAGCTTGAAAGTTTGATGAGCTCGAAAGTTTGATGAGCCCGAAAGTTTGGATGTTATTACGTAACATGGGAAGTGATAGACCGGTTTTTACTGGAATGTAGTAATTTCAGGAGTAATGCATATTTGCTTTCGACTGGATATGCATTACTACTCTTGGTGATTGGTTTAAAAATCTTGCGCCACTGCTGTTCTCATCCAATCCGAGCAGTAAAACCAAAACCAATCGCCGCTCGCTCATAGCTTTGTGTCGGGCGCATGTATTTGTATCGAGTTTGATTGGTTCACTGGATTAGGAGTTGAAAACTGTGTTTTTGTACCGCTGAGGGTGTTTCATTTCAAAATGTCACAGTTGTTACGCATTAAGGTACCTGTCGGGTAACGTTTTCGATTAAGTGACCGAATAAAAAGCAAGTTGTACATCCCAGAAGACCGGTCCGAGCATACATTGGGAAAAAAGGGAATTTTTTCAAAATTCTGAATAGGCTCTGTATCACTTTTAGACGGAAATCGAATGCACTTGCACTCCACTTCCCCCCCACCCCTGCTCCCACCTCTCCAAGTTTCTAGGGGGCTTTGATAAAAGGCCCTGTTCCTTCTGTTCTTCATAGCTCTTCCTGATGGTTGGTATCGTTTCGGCTCCAAGTCACTGAAGTTCTTTTCTGAGAAGAAAACTTGGGAGCAAGCACGGCAGTTCTGTCAATCACTCGGCGGGGACCTGGTGTCTATCAACACCAAGGAGGAAAATGACTTTATTCATTCGTTAGTGGAAAAGACGGTCGAACGCCAAGGTAGGTAAAATCCGAAGCTAGGGGGAGAGTCCCATATGAAAAGGTCACGGATGCTAATCGAAAAATTTAAATTAAATCACAAAAAGAGACCACTCTGGGCATGACTCGAGCTCAAGATACCACCTCAAACGGAATAGGCTAGGTTACCAGCCGCTGTTCATTAAAGGAACCCGCGCTAGTAGACGGACTCGAGCCTCTTGAGCCTAAAAACGGAAAAAAGATTATTTTTATAGTTATTTCTTCGAGTGCACCCTAAAAGATACTTTGGCAGCTAAAAATATGGGCGTTTCGTCATCAATACCCTAAGTGAGACGAGAATCCTTGATTTATACCCCTAAGCGAGACGACAAGAATCCCCGACCTTTTTCATATGGGAGTTTCCCCCTCCCCCCCCCCCCACCGGGAGGGGGAAATAAGATCTAGATTTAGAGGAACTAAGTCAAGGTCTCTGAAAATATATTGTAGATATGTTTCTGTCCTCTGTTATTTTTTTCTGTCCCAGAGGCCTCCTATAACTTGAACGCAAGCTGACAGACTAGTTTGAGTGATATGTTAAACTATCGATGCATTTTCAAACTTACCTTACGAGAATTACCAGTATTTATTAAATCCATTTTGAAATCACTGGCTATCCTTGCAATCTGATTGGCTCTCAATGGTGCGATTTATTCACGAATCGCACTATTTTTTGCTCTAAATCGCATCTTTTTCTCAGCCATTGAGAATGGGACAGTAAAACAAAACAACAAATCAGATTTCAATATTAGTTTAAAGTAAAGAATAAAATTTCAGGAAAATGAAAGGCAAAAAGCCATTGTGTGGAGAATTTAGCAACTACTATTGCCAAAACTTTGTTGTTATTGTGTTTTTTTTTTTCCAAAAAACTTGACGAATGTAATTAATTACAGTTTCTAAATGACGATTATCAGCTCCTTCAGGATGAACACCTACTTTAATGGAAGTTTCCAACTTTCAGTGTCCATTTTGATGAATATTTTGGCAATTTTTCTTCAACATCTGCTCAAAATCCGTATGATACCGAGTCCAGTAAAACATAAACAAACGAAAACCACACAACAACAAATTCAGGGCCATCTCAAGAAGATAGATGTTTCCAGGTTTCTGGTAGTTTCAAACGAAGCAACAAAAGAGCTCGACTCTGTCGCTGTGAATAAACATAGTCAAAATACACCCCGCTCCACAAAACAGTGAATGAATGAATGAACGTCTTACGAAGCTGGTGTTAGTCCCGCCATCTTGGAAATATCTTGAAACAAATGGCGCCGCAAGAACTTGACAAGGTCCTGAGTATTGAGTCCTTCGCCGAGGTTACAAAAAGAAACGGAGATGATAACGAGCTGGACTCCCTTAAAATCATGCCATTAAACGGTATAAAAGAAAAAAACGTACCATCCACTGGGCATCGTGCACTCGAGGGAGTTTCACAACTCAAAAGAAATCCATCGCAGAATTACGCAGGATGCACCCTCAAATTCCTTCTCCAAAGACAATGAAAAGTCTCGGCCTCAACCACAGAAGAAAGAAAGACCTTCCATCATTGATTCAAGCGACGAGAATTGAACTTTTATACCTGAAGCAGACTACTTTCCTTCTGACTTCAAAACCGCTTGTTTCTTTGTCATGCTCGGATGAGTTTTCGTCACATGACATCGTTTTGCATACTAAATGAGACGTAAAGCCGTTTCCGGTTCCGCTTTTTTTTTTAACAAACCGGCTACTGGAACAATACACCAAAAGTCTAAAAATTAAGGCGATAAAATTGTGCGATTTCAAAATGGATCTAATAAAGTGGCAATTGAACTTCATGTCGTGCAATTTTGGTCTGAAATCATACTTGTGATTTCAAATCGAACTCGCGCTACGCGCTCGTTCGATTTTGAAATCACGCGTATGATTTCAGACCAAATTGCACTCCACTCAGTTCAATTACCATTATTAATCATCAGACTAGTTTCAGACCGGTATCAACTATAAAATACGAAAATTTCAAGTTTTGTTAAGATTGCAGATATTCTTCAGACATTGAGAGCTGCTGGCGTCTGGATGGTTTTGACAGCGATGTAACGTAAGTCAAAAGAAAAGAAAAGGAAAAAGATCTAGACCTCTAAGCTTTATTACTATTATCATTATTATTATTACCATTATTATTAGTAGTAGTATTACTAGTACTACTAAAATTACTATGACTATTATTATGACTATTATTACTATTATTAGTAGTATTAGTCATTTTTCATACTGAAGGGGGGGGGGGGGGGGGAGGGACAGCTTAATGCTACCGCTCAATCAAGACTCCGAATCCAGTGGTCTGGGTCGAAGCCCTGGCCGGAATCTTTTCATTGTTGTGTTCTTGTGCAAGACACTTTCAGTACTCTCATAGTGCCTCTCACAATAGGTACCGGTGAATATAGTGCTGGGGGTAGCCCTGCTATGGACTAGCATCCCACCCAGGGGGTAGTAGAAATATATCTAGTCTACGGAACCCAGGATAAGCTCCCGCGGTGTGGAACGTACTTAGCCCGGCGCAGATTTTTACCAAAACCTTTTCGCCTAGATTTTTCCTAGGCAATTATCTAGACAAAATCTACAGTGCTTACCAATTCTGGAAAACAAACAATTGCTTATACAGCGACTAATATCCCCACTCACCTTAAAGATCTCAATACCTTCAACTTTTCTATACAACTGAAATTTTATTTACCGTCTTAACAACATTCTGAAAACTTGTATTGATTTTCCTCATTTTATTATACCTTGTACACATCTCTCTATTAAAGATGATTTCCAGTCTGTAATGCGCACTCTCGAGAGTTTGTTTGCGTTTTTTGTTTCGTTTCATGTAAGACATTACAAAATGTAAACATTTCGCAACTTCTTACAAGAAGTAAATTCAGAGTTTCAAAAAAACCGCCATTATAGATGCGAAGCTTTTTGCTTCGTTCTTTCTCATATCACTTGATGAAAAAACTTCGCAGCTGTAATTAAAAATCAATGAAGCTGTTGGAAAGAGAATTTGAAAGGCCTCAAAGATAAGGTATGTGGAGTGAGAACGTATAATGTTTATAAACCTTAGGGTGCTGAGACTGTGCAATACGGACTGGAAATCATCTTTAAGAGTTCTGTATATTCTGAATGACCGTGAATAGAAACCTTACAATAGCTGGAGACTGACTTGAAAACGTTTGGTTTCCCTCAGTCTCCAGACTCAACTATACAGTATTTTTCTGTTCATCTATTTATATTTAGCCTAAATCTACTTGCGTTCTATCACGAATGCCGTTCTCTGATTGGCTACACTACTCACTATCTATTCTGTGATAGATAGTGAGTAGCGTAGCGGTGTGCCCTTGTTAACAAAATGACGGTCGCTTCTTGGCGTTTTCGAAGTGTTTGTGAAGAGGATTTAGATAAAGTTTTGAAAGACTAGTAGATTTATACTATTTCTATTTTCTATTTCTATTTCTATGCTTGATAGTTGACTCGAGCTGCGCCCTCGTCATAGAAATTGGGAGCGAATAAGCTGATTGTTTAATATCTTTTTGTGCAATTGTAAATCTATGAGCAAATAAAGTAGTCGTTGTTGTTTTTATTTTACTATAATACAGTTTACAAAATGGTGCTGTTTACAAATTCGACGAAGGCAAAACTGTTCTGTATTTGGATGGCCAACGCGCCTATGCAGAGACACCGGCTGCCAACCTGCAATTTCCCGCGTTCACCATTACGTTCTGGCTGAAGGCACTGAGTACAGGTTATATCTACAGTGACTGGACGAAGCCGAAAAAGTTTACACTTTGGACACACCAATCGTATAAGAGGTTGGCGTTCCAGTTAAGGAATAATAAGGGAGAAAGCCTGCTGTCGTATTACGGTGGGTAAGTGCATGGATGCAAATAGTTAATGGATAGAACTCCAGACGTATTTCGGATTTAAATTAAAGAGACACTATCCCTCGGGGAAGGGAACTCCCGGGGGCATTCTACACAAAGTTTTACACGGGGAGTCTCCGCCCTGAGGTTCAACCCCATACTCTTTCGTGTATCACTTTGACAGAAAAGGTACCCCTTTCTTCACATACCTACTTTGGAACACTGCATCCTTTTTCTAAACCCTTGGAATGAAGTTAATAAACAACCACTACAGGAGGATATCAAGGTCTATCAGGAGAGAACCAGAAGAAACAAGTATCATTCATTCAGTTCAGGTTGTGGCAAGAGTCAAGGACAGATTTCCCTGTCCTTTCATATACCTCAACTTGTGAAATCCCTATCCTGTTATATACCTGAAGCCTGGAAAACGTGGTCCTTTCGGGTGTAACCTCCCCGTATAGGCCATTACATGGAGTAGCTCCCCCTCCCCCCACCCCCCCCCCCTATTCCCGGGAGGGACCCACATGTGGAGGCCGGTCAGGGATGTTCGTCAGAAAATTAAATTAACTCCCTCAAGGAGACTAATCTGGGCGTTGGTTGGTTCTTTTCATTTGAATCCTAAAAGATAAAACTTAAGGACGGAAATTTATTCAGGTCCACCCTAAGAGATACTTTGACAGCGAAAAATAGTGCCGTTTCCTCGTGATAACCCAAGTGATCCCAAATAAACGGAAGACAAAACCCTATTATATCACAACAAAAATATAAATGATATCAAAGAGCAAAAGAAGGAAACCAGTAAAAGGTCATCGCAGGGAATTTCGTTGTAAGATGTTTTTATATTTGTTGTTTTTTGTAGAAAAATTCCTAGTAATGTTTGGGTGCACGTGGCAGCTGTGTGGAACGGAGAAGAACGGCTTGGTTCAACTTTCTTCGACGGTAGGCCAAGAGGTCGTCATTACGTTAAAGACGGGAAATCTAGCTACAGAGCCATGAATAACTCACACAGTGTTTACATCATAGGAGCTCAAAGCAAGACCAAGGCTGCGTCGGGAGACAAAAATCTGCATGGATTTATCAAAGAGCTGAAGGTTTTCAAGAGAGCTTTAAACCAAAGTGAAATACTGACGGAGGCAAATTTGTCTAACGCAAGTGGTACGTTTGACTGTTTCTCGTATTAATTCCTTATTCTTTATTTGTTCTTTATTTTTTATAATAATCACGATTATTGGATTACGGATTCACAGTAGCTGGCTTATTCCAGAGCTACGTGGCCGGAAGCTTTGAATTTTTATAAATTAAAAGAATATCACTTGCCATTCAGATCGAAAATTCAATTTCCTTCGAGGATAAACTCGAAGCCAAAAGATTTAGACTATCAGACCCAAAGCGCCTTTTGGGAAAATCTTTCTATAAATATAGTAAGTAAAATTTTTAACTTTAAAGTTGTATGACAAAAAGGAAATCGTAATTTGGATCGATGTATTTGGCTGGAAAGGTATTCTTGTCATGGAAATGTTTTGCGTTAAGCCATAATCAAGTTAGCCAAATTAGTTACAAGTCACAAATGTTTGAGGCCGGGTTATTACAATTAAAAAAATATCGGGAATCTGGTCCATAGGGCAAGGGGAGCAGACGATATATTTTCCGGTTTTTTTTAAGTTTATATCAGTCTTCATCTTCTCCCTCTGGGGTAAGAATCAGTTTTGAATTAACTATTTATTTATCTATCTATTTATTTATTTATTTATTTATTATCATTACATTATTTATTATTTCACCAATGGTTGCAACACGAATCCGACGTTCCTCTGTGGTTTTGCCGTAAACTAATTTAGCTGTTTTTAATTACAATGGAAATCCCTTGATTCTTTCCAGATTGGTCCGTTGCATGGACAGGCCTAAACGACATTTCGACTGAAAAAGAATATGTCTGGAGCAATGGAAACGTTGCTGTATTCACAAACTGGGAACCGGGACAACCGAGCGTTAATTCGACCGATGGAGACTGCGTGGTTATCGGTGGAGGGAATGGTACTAGTCGAGAAACATGGAAAGAGACAAACTGCGATGTGCAGTCGAACTTTGTTTGTGAGAAAACATGAACTCATCACAAAACACTATGCCGGAGAAATTTGGAAACGCAGCTTTATTTTTACAGTTAGGTTTACTGTCCACCCTAATCCGCCACGAAAACGGAGCTTTTCGAAAATAAACGCTCTTCAAACCGGAGGAATTTGAAAACGCCGGCTTTGCGTTCTAGTGTGAAAGGAAAATATTTTAATTTTGAAAACGGAGCTTTTCGAAAAAGACGGCGTTACGATAATCACGTGATTTCCCAGCCCGAGTTTTCCTCAAACACAAATCTAAAACGACCGGTGATTGTTGCGTTTTCAAACTTTTCCGGCGTGGTGTGGACAGAAAGCATTCTAGTAGCTATAACGGGGTATATTTATATTTAGGTGTAAGATAAATTGCAATCTCCAGAGTATCAGTGAAGGGAAGAGGATGAAATCTGAACAAGGATTTTCCGCTCATTGTAATTATATGAAAGAAATCTCGGTAGCTGATTAATTTACACTGTGACAACTCAAATGAAATGAAATTAAATCAAATTAAATTTATGTGGTATTGTTTATAATGAACAATTATGCTGTACATGTAAAGGTAGTGAAATCTTAGTGCTTTATCCTCTGACATGAAAGCTATTGAGCAATACTTTCCCTTGGTATCTGCGCTATTAATTATGCTGTACAACGTGACTATCATTCGACTGCAAATTAAATCTAATATTAAGAAGTAAGAATCGCTAGGAAATAGGAATTATCAAGAAATTCTGATTGTCATTGTTGAACAAAAGTCTTTGCCTTTTATATTAATGACTCTCTATCATTCACTTATAATGTCTCGATCTAGCGTCTGGTGCGCCGATTTACTTTTAGTAGCTCAAGGAGGGTGCTAATAAGTTAAACTGAGGGCTCTTACTAGGGGTGGGGCTTTCCTTTCCTTCTTATTGGCATGCACATGTGCCGAAAATCAGAATTTGATTTGGCACTTTAATGAACAACAGTAGAACACAACAGAACTTGTAAATTTTGTCGTAGGTTTTATAATTTTATTTTACTACGTACACTGTAAAGCGCTTTTGAGCATTTATAGAAAAAGCGCCATATTAATGGCTATTATTATCATCATTATCATCATCATCATCATCATTATTATTATTATCATTATTATACAAAACTGTGGCTTAAGAACTGTAACATTACGGTTTGGCATAATCATAAGTAGACCTTTCCAAAAACATCCGGATATTTTAGGGATATTTGAAAATCTCCGAGATATTTAGAAAATGCAGGGATATTTAAAAATATTCATAGCTTTTTCTGGCTTGCCGTGTGATTTCCTGGCTATCTCTTGATACAATCCTCTGTTCTATGCAAGAAACAATCCAGTTCAGTGATTTTCTACTCAAAAAATGTATTTCATATCACTGACAGGGCTAAAGTAGCAATTTTTTAAAATGGCGGATGCTGGTTACATCGAAGTGCCTGAATCGTCTTCCTCGAGCTCAACTCCTACTACTCCCGAAAATGTTGCTCTACGTGATTAAAAATCAGTGTATTTTTACAACAAAAATGGGAGAAATTTAGAAAAATTTTCGAGATATTTAGAAAAAAGTTTTGTGATATATTTAGAAGATTTTTGAAAATTTCCAGAAAGATACAAGTTAGGCATGCAATTCAGTGAAATTCAGTGAAAATTCAGTGAAAGGTCTAGTCATAAGACTTAGGTGCTAAGCATTACGCAAAGTACATAATGTCACTTTGTCACTATTGAAGCAGGCATGCATATTAGAAAACGGTGCTCAAAGGGGAACGCTCATTAAAAAGAGGCTCTTTACTGGAATTAGCGCGCTAAATCACCCATTTTTCTCTGTTGCATGAAATATCAATGAATTCAGCCAATCATTTAGAAATATCTTTCAACTACCTTATTACACCAAATTGTTGCAAAACTAGCACTTCTCTTGATGTTAAAAATGATCCTCCGAATTTACCAAAACTATCGGGTGATAAGCGTCAAGTATAACTTTACGATCTATTGTTCCATAGGGTGACCTTGAAAACATTTAAGTAATAAACATTCCACTTTACACTGTTATACATTGTTCGTGTCGTTACTCTTGTTAAAATGTTTGCTTCCACACAAGCGTAAGTGATTTTATGATGACTTTTTTCACTAGATAGTAATATATGAAACACGAAAGAACGTGTTTGACCACATTTCCAAAAACCGAGAATAGAGTTGAAAATAAGACGCGCACCGGAGTATTTTTGACGAGCTTCGAGGTGTTTGGAAATGTGGTCTACACGGTCATGGGTGTTTTATATATCTTCTCTATCGAAACTAAAACTAAGGAGAAAATGTAGAAACAAAATCGCAGAAATCTGTGCTAATTAAGGTCGGATATCCAAACACCGCCACGATCATGATTTCCTTTCTTTAAACTTGATGAGTTATTAATGAGTTTGCGAAGTCTAGATGACGTTTCTTTTCTTCCACGATGTGGGAGTCACGTCTACTCTTTATTTGCGTATGGTTACCTTTCCGTTTGTTCTGTTTCCGACCAATAATTATAACTTGTTCTGCTTAGAGACTTGGGAGGATAAAAGGCTAATCAGTTTTCTCTCGGACAGTTATGTGCCCGTTATTTGTAACTCTGGCGAAGTCTTTTTAAGTCTGGCGAAGGAGACAAAGGGTTTAGCTCTAGTGCTTTTCGCCGAGTTTTCGCGCCTCGAAGGGAGAGCTGAATTGATTGCTATCAACGTCTACTGTCAGTAGAATTTCTTCTGGAAACGTCAACTTCCTCCATTGCCTCTAGCAATGATGCCATGACTGCTTAACTGTGATTACATCTGCCAATGCAACTACACTCACAAGCTGTATTTGGCTCAAACTGTTTTCCAACACACAAACTCATTTTGGTCGTCACACCGTTTGACTTTCCATTGACTCTGATAAATTCCATCCCCTGTAACCATGACAACACAATCTTCATCACCAGCTAGCGAGCTTGGCTGCCCTGGAGACCAGTTGTTGAATGACGCAGCGCGTCCGTTTCCATGGTTACTCCAGACATAGTTTCCCTCCGATGAAATGTCGTTTAGACCGAGCCACACTCCAGACTGGGTGTTCTGCGGCGTTTGCGCTGTGAATAAAACAATGAATGCATGCTTTTGTTTATATAGAACGACAAAGTGGTAAAACGATTGCAATAACGTAACCAGAAAATCAATGTTTTGAAGTATTTTTTTTCAGGAGTTTTCTCTCGTCTGTCTGTCTGTCTGTCTGTCTGTCTGTCTATTTGCATAGGCGTACGTGGTGGGGGAGCGAGGGAGGCTGCAGCCCCCCCAGCTACGAAAATTACGTAATTTTTCGGGCAAAACGCTTATGATTCGGGCAACGACACTTGAGAGAAAATATTACAAAATAATGCTGTTGGCTTGATTTCCAAAACTCTCAAAAAGGGTTCCTAATTTTATGTCTCTCTGTGTTATTAGACGCCCGACCGGGGGTTCTGTAGGCCGTCGAGTGGTTTCTTAAAAGAGTTGCTACCTAAAGTAGGTACCATTTGTATCTGCTGCTGATCTGAATTATCGTTGCGCACCGAAGACGCCATGGTAATCAGTCGGGAAATCAGCCTTTCTTTTCCCTTCCGGCCTTTCCTTTTAGGTTTCAAGGCTTAGCTACTTTCTCTGACATTTGCCTTGCAAAAAAGGACTTAGACTGAAATTATTTGAGTGACCTGGGGTTTTCTGTTAGCTATAAGTCGGTTAAATGTGTATCGTGGAAATCCACGGTGAGGATATTATTTTCTTTCTCAATTTTCCATCGACAAAACAAGGACACGAATTAAAGCGAACGAAGACCAAGCCTTTTGTTTTCCTGAAAGCTCTGAAAAGAGTCGTTTGGAATGTCATAACAATGAGGTGTTTAAATTTTTTCTTGAAACTTTCTGTGGAGGTGTTTCTCTAGTATGTCCATGTTGTTTACTATCTTATTTACGCGACTTCTGAATTCATGGAAGGCTTGCAGTGTACGCTGCAAGTCTGCTGTGGCCAAAACAAGAAGGACTTCTAACAATGCCTCGTGTTGTTCTTTGAACATATCCTATCGTCTCGACGATAGGATAGCTTCTGTAATGGTCGTCCAAACGGCCCATGTCTCTATTACTGATCAGCCGATCGCTGAAAGAGCGCCGTAAAAAGAAATTTTTTTTTCTTTTCATAAGTTTTAAATTTTAATAGATTGAGCCTGTTGATAGAGGTCATTGAGTATGCAACCTTTCAATATAACTATCTTTGTGAACGTTTTTGTTTTTCACGCATTTTGAGTGCGTTTACATCCCGATTTCAACACTCACGCATTCGGGCATTGCGCAATTTTTTCGGGTAAGAAAGTCACCGCCCCCCACATCCGAAAGTGCCCACACGCCTTCGTCTATTTGTCTGTCTTCTCTCTGTCTGAACAGCTTTTTGTGCTTTTCATAGTTCTCAATGGCAGTTTTACGTGTTTCTCGCAGTCTTTTCATTTGCTCCTCTCAAGATTTAACATCTCTCAGGGTTTTCGAGCAGGGTTTTCTCAAGATTTTCACATGGTGTTCAGACGATTCTCACATGGCTCTCACTCCAGTTTACTACGTCTACACGTATCTTTCTCTAAGCATTACTCTGCACACGAAGTCATTTTTAACTCAAAAGAGAAAGTAGCTTTAACCCGGAAAAAGGTACATGTACGTAGGTAAATTAACCTGGTCACGTGACTGAGGACAACTCAAGATGTTCTTGGCAAAACCTTTTCTTTTCACATATTGTATGGTCAGTACTTTCTCCAGACCAGAATGACACTTCCTATTACTGATCAGAAGGGTAACCTATGAGGGTCTCAATGGGGTAAACCGTCCATAGTCAAATTAAATTACCAAAAAATTAATCGTCAACCATCAAAAACGCAATAGCCGTCAAATGTCTCAGATATCCTTAATTAATAACTAAACGATTGAGTTAAATGGGGTAAGGTTATGCTGTTTATAAATGATCGTTCTACTATATCACAGAAGTACATTTATGTGTAAGTCCTTTAACTTCTAGTCGTCAGAGCAGGCGATTGGTACGTCCAGCGGTAACGAAGGTGATCTAATTACGCTCAGAATTAGACACATATTTGAGGACTAAAACCGTATTAATGCACAAATTATAGGACTAATTGGATTATTCAAGTATGGGCAAAATTGAATCATTTTATGGCACATTACAGTTAAATTTGCGTTTTAATTTCATGTTACAAATGTCATTCCGAAAAAATTAACCGTCAAGCACCAAACGACCTAAAATTTAACCGTCAACCGTCAAAGGAACGGCCTCCTCTTATTGACACCCCCTAGTAAGGAAACCTACCTGCTTCTTGCTTGATTTCATTGGCGGTCAGCAGCCTTTTAAACACCTTGAGGTCTCTCACAAAGCCATAGAATGTTTCTGAAGAGTCCTTTTTCATTCCAACTTGATAGTACGTGTGAGAATTGCTCATAATTTCATAGCTCGATAAACCTGCGTTAGCTGCCTTGCTCGCAGACTCTACCCCATCGATGAATATCTTAGCAATACGGCTGACTTGAGACCACGTGACAGCCACGTGCACCCAGACGTTGTAAGAGATTGCTCTAAAGAAAATAGAAAATATAGATAACGCAATGATTAGTACCACTTTTAGCATGTCCATGAATATGATTTATTATATGGCTAGCTCCGTGAGAGAGCAAGATAAACCAAATCCTGCGCTGTGATTGACTACCCGATCGGGCACGGGCAAGATGGCT
The DNA here is from genome assembly GCF_042242905.1 of Orbicella faveolata. Lineage (NCBI taxonomy): Eukaryota > Metazoa > Cnidaria > Anthozoa > Scleractinia > Merulinidae > Orbicella > Orbicella faveolata. The sequence continues at coordinate 21,988,677 of NW_028301541.1, read as the reverse complement.
CTATCTCGCCCGCTCGGGACTACCCGCTGTCTCCCGCAATTGGTCAATTCATCATTGACCAAGCTTGTTTGGTCAGGATGGCTGGATATTGGCCTCGTTCTGTTTTAGCGATTTTACGGACCTCGACTCCGTCTCGGTCCATAAACACGTGAGAAAAGAACGAGGCCAATATCTAGCCATCCTGACCTCATGCTTGGTCGATAACCCATATGTATTCCCCTCTGTTTCCTATACCTTTAAGTTTTCAAAATTATTTAGTAAAAAAGATGAAAAAATTTTAGTATTATAGGTGAACTAACCGGTGGGGATTTGTTCAGTTGAGGAAATCAATTCAAATTTTTTCGTATATTGAAGAATATGACAAAAATGATAAATGTGGCTTTTTAGGTTTTTCAATTGCAAGTTCAAAACTCACGTATACATGGCCAATACGCTTTTTCCGTTCTTGTTTCTAAACTGGAAATAGATGACCTTCCAATCACCGTGAACCCAAATGGAAAACTGATGCGGTGCTGACCAGTCAGCGTAGATGTAGCCTGGTGTTTTGGCGGGCTCTAAGACCTTCACCCAGCACGTGATCGTAAATGCGGGAAATGGAAGACTGACGGCTGGCGTGTCAGCGTACGCTCCATTGCCGTCCATGTACAACGCTCTGACTCCGTCTTCGTATTGATAAGATGCTCCACCTTTCGGTCTGAAATATTAAAAAATAGTATAAATCTACTAGCGTTCTATCACAAATGCCGTTCGCTCAATCAAAGTAGCTGTGGGTTCATGAAGCAATAGCCGAGTGGATCCGCAGACTACTTTGACAATGTTATGGCGAAATTCATTGTCAATAACAGGACAGAAACATGGAAAACTGACGTCAATTTGTTTTTCACGATGAGAAATTGTCCAATCTCGCTCGTTGACGCATCGCATAAATTATAAATTTATGTGTTTGTTCGCTTATTGACAATGAAAATTAGTCGATGATCGAGCGCGCGAGAACTTCTACGGTTGTCGTAAAAAGAAATCTCGAGCTCATAATCAAATTGTTAATTTTTTAACGTTTTCCACCAACAAAATGACTAAATATCCAAGGGCATAACTAGTTCCTTCAAAGGACATTAGAGCTCTGGATAATTTATTCCCACAAAAACTGAGGGTCAAAGTTATCACTAAAGTGTTAACACTGAACATACATCACGTCAGTGTCAGAGCTGTCAAGAAGCCAGCAGCCAATCAAGTCATCTGTTGTGACACACCCTGCAAATTTGAGAGGAATACGTGAGGTGTGACAAATAGTTGACTTTCTCTTATTTTAAAATTTTGAAAATTGTGACAAATACGTTTAATTCTATAAACATACCAGCTTTTGTTTTTACATGTTGCAACAGGTTTCTATAAACAAACTCGTTTATATCTTGATTTGGGATGTAAGCTAACTCAGCATCGATGGAAACGCAAAATTCTTTTGCCCTCTGCCAAGTTCTCTTCACAGGAAAATACTTGTAGAGATTATTTTCTTGACGGTACCATCCATCTGGATAAACTACAAGCACAAAAAACATCAATAGTGGAATAGTGGCACAGGTAATTGTTCGTTTTTCCTAAATTAATCTTCTGACTATCCGCGTTCTCAGTTAATAGGCCAAATTTGTATTCCCGGTATTAGACTGAAAGCTGAGCTTGGAACTGAGGCTGAGAATTGAGAATCTTGATCTTTTTTATTGAATCTCTTTTTAACCGCCTGAGCCTCCATTCCAAGCTAGTTCCAATCCAATACCGAGTATACGAATATGACCCATTCTTCTTGGCTTCAACTTAAAAGAAGACCTGAAGCATTCCAGCACTAATGACCTAAGTAACTCTTCTTAAATATGTCGTTTAGTTACTCTTTCTCTTATTGGCTGGTGAATCGATTTGAATTTTACCGCGCAAGTAACAACCAATCAGAGACGCTATGTGAATCTTTGTCTAACTACGTCATTAGTGTGGAATTTTTCTGGGCCATTATCATGAAGAACTAGGATTGAGCAGTGGAGAAGAGATGTCTGTGTAAGCCGTAGTTACTGAGTCCTTAAAAGGCCTGGATTCCCGCGTAACATAATATACTGTAGGCAAAGTGATCAATAAGCCACTTACTAGCTCTTCTAAAATATGAATCACTTCCTGAATGGTAGATTTCCAGCTACAAAGAAAAACAAATGATATCATAAGGTGAAAGTCATATTTCAGCTAGTTCCGCTCCGTTTTGCCTTCTGTTTTGCATTCTGCTTTGTATCTCGCTTCACGTTCTGTCTGCTCTTTTTCGTTCCCTTTTCCACTCCGCTTTCCGTTCCGTTTTCACTTTTTTTTTTTTTCGTTTTGCGCTTCTTTTTGTGTCGCTCTACACGTTCGTTTTACGTTCTATTTCGTTTTCTGCTTTGCGCTCAGCTCTTCAGTATACGTTTTGCGTTCCGCGTTCCATTCCGTTTTGCATTCTCTATTGCTTTCAATTTTCTTTTTGTCCTCTTTGTGCATTGTAAGCAGGTTAAGTCACTAAGTCAACAGGGGCGGAAAATTTAAAGGAACGCAGACAGAAAATTTCGTCAGGCGCCTTAATAGTTACTTCCGAGCAAAACTTACCGTAAACCCTCTGTATTCATACCCAGGCTTTTTAATCAATTTTCTAGGCTCGACATCTTTGGTGGAATTATTCGATTCACACAAGTATGAACCTGGTTTTATCTGACAAGATAAATGACGTAAACACTTTTAGAACACACAGCGCTCGGAACAACAAGTACAGATTAAAAGATAGTACTTATGAGATGGATTTCTCTTGCTAAGTGTTAAATATAAGAGAGGACAAATGGTTATATATAAGAGAGTTAATTAACAATTAGACCCGTAGCCCGCAAGGGCTACGGGTCAATAGCCCATGAGGCGAAGCCGAATGGGTTTTATATTGACCCGTGGCCCTTGAGGGCGAAGGGTCTAATTGTTTTAGTATCACCCAACTAGTCGGACAGAAAAGGCAATAATAAAGTTAGCAAATGCAAGTTGAAGAAATATTTGTTTGGGAATAAAACGAAAGAAAGCGTCACGCTCGATTGCGCCAATTTCGCTACTCGAGGACTATTACTAATAGTCCTCTAGTAGCGTAGCCAATCAAAATGCAGGATTTGCATTAGTCCACTAGTTGGGTGATACTAATTCCCAATACATACCTTATTCTCCTCTGAGGATATGATAAGACATATCCGGTTCGATGTTTGATTTGTTTTTTACCACAATATCAACGTCGAAGAAAATGTTTGTTTTTTTCAGAGCGCGACCAAGAGCCTGACAAATTGACACGAGCAGCATTATCTGGACTCTTATCGACAACGGCAAATTAGGCAATCAGATTGCGAGATTAGTAGCAATCGTGGTAAAAATTTCCTTTGACTAAAAGAATGAACGAAAGATCTATGGTGTCACCACCAGAGCAGCCCGCATTACGTCATGTAAGACGGTGCAGCTTACTGCAGACATCCAGTTACTCTGCGGTTCGGAATCCTATATCCTTGAATCTGATTGGCTAATCGCGCATGCTCCAGTGGTCAGGATTTTCCCATCCGGACCTCGAGTGCGGAGCGCTCCGAAATTTCCAACTTTGGCAAATTTTCAAGTTTTTTGTTACATTGTAAAACAAAGTCAACATTCAACACAGAGTCAAACAAGTATGCAAACAGTATCACTTTGTGTGCCCGAACTGTCAAACACACGCGTACGCCAGATTTAAACTGAACGGTTTTATTAAAAATTCAACACAAAAGTTGCTTTCAAAGGGACACCGAAGAGAAAAATAAAAATAAACACGTTCTTTGCCGGCCTTGGTCGGTCCTTATTGGGAAAAAAACTGTGCCCTCAGTCTTGAGTAAGCATTTTTTTTTCCAAATAAGGACCTCCCCGCCGGCTAATAACTCCTTTTTCGTGTAAGAATATTGTTTTTCCGGCCCAGGCTGAATATTCTTATTTTTCTGCCGATTACAGGATTAAAATATTGTTGTGAATATTCTTAGATTATAGTAATAACGTCAAATTATCTGTTCTATCATAACTTTGATGGCGTTGGAGTAATTTTTGAGCCAGTCTGCAGGCAACAGAAGCCTGATCTGACACAGAGCGTCTTGCAGAAATGTTATTGGATCAAACATATAGCTGGTGCTATTTTTGTGGGGTTTTTTGGCTGGTTTTGTCGTTCAGGGCTAGGAGAATTTTATACAGTTCAGTTAAAAACATATAACTCTATTGTACTTACAAAAAAATATATATTATTTTCAAAATCTCAGCCTCGGGTTTCTTTTTAAAATATTCTTAAAGTTTGTACATTTCAGCCTCGATATTCTTATAAAGTATACTGTTATAAAAAAGAAATAATGTATATCTCTTACATATAGCTAATTTACTTTCGTTAGACAAATAGACAAAAATATAACAACGGTGTGTGTTACCTTTCTCACATTGACAGAGAAACAATTCACTGTAGTTCTACAATGCCACAAACAGTCATCTGGATACAACGAACTTGTTTCAATCACGTGACCATCCAAAGCAAAACCAATTTCTCTGTGAAACGGAACTGACTTGCACTGTTGTGTGAAACTGTGTACGAAAGTTCTTGTGACGAAAATACAAATGTACAAGTGCTGCCAAAAAGTCTTCATGTCTGCAAAGCAAACACTGAATACTAAGTTTGCAAGTTTCACTACGGTAATTAAATTTCACATAGATTTATGGCTGGGATTAAATTTTATCCTATTCAACAGTCTTGCAAGGAAAAGCTGATAACAGATGTTTTTAAATGAATCAACACAAAAACAGATAAAATCGTCAATAGAGAGGAAGAAGAACTTGGCTCTATGCTTTATTTTACTTATTCATTTTATAGTGGTCTCCAAAGCATTTTTTTTTTATATTACACAATAAGCTCTAAATCTGATCTGACCAGATTTTTGAGTCCGCCTTTTTCCATTTTTCCGACTTGCGTTAATCACAGTCCCAAATAAATATTCAGATTACAATTAGAAATACGACTAAGATAGTTTTGCCAAATTTAAAAAGTACGCCCCTGACTGGTTTATTTAACTTTCGCGAGAAGAGAAAATGACATCGTTCTGAAAAAAGAAAAGCGAAAACAACTCTTTTTTAAGGAGGGAGCATTGTACATAAATTAAAGTATCTAATACAATAGTTTCAATTTTCGCCTAATTAATGCAACAAACGTCGAAAAAACATCAGATGGCGTACATATCGTGATTTCGCAAAACTAAATTAAAACTGCGTCTCACATCTGTCAACAGCTTGACAACTGTGAGCAAAAAGAATACATATTTTCCGGCAGACTGTTAACTATATCCGCCCTCTGTTTCACCCATCAAAGCGAGCGCCATTTACCAACTGCATTAAAAGAATAAAAATATATAGCTCCTTGTTTGCTTCTTATCTTAGAATTCAACCTATCCTGCACGGTTTAGCTAATGAAACGTTATGAAATTTTCGACTTATAACAGTCTGGACATCTTGTTTTTCATTAACGGTAAAAGTCGCAAAGTACTTTTGTCGCTCCTTCTTTGGAAGATGGCAGTTTGCTTACCACAAAAAAAGTCTGTAATATTCATTCCATGTCTTATTCGCCCAACAAGGATTTCTTTCCTTTCTATAGAATAACTGACCTTCTTGAAACTAAAAAATAATGTAATTATTTCTTACGACGTAGAGGAAGATGGAAAACAAATATTTTTCCATATTGCAAATCACCTGCCACACATTTTGAACGTGTCATTGCGCAAAAAATCCATCTTACTATGTTCTATGACTTGAATTGTATACAAAATGTGACCAGCACCTTGGTCTGAGACTAAACAAAGCCATGCAAAAATAGCAAAAGAGTTTCGTCAAGAAGATTCAAGCCAATACTTACTTAGACTGGCCAGTTCGCGATCCTTGTGAATACTGAATTTAAGATGCTCTGAAACATAATTATGCACCTTTAAGAGTGCTTGCTACAATATTACCTGGGCAACATTAGACGGTACAGGATATCAAAATGCAAGCGAGACAAAAAGGCGCTAAAAGATCGCTTCCATTGATGATTCACCAGTGAAATAAAAAATTCATTTACTCTTCTTTTGTTCTCGCGAAATGATATTTAGCTATTGACAGAAAAAAATTAAAAAACTGCTTCCTTTTCGCTATTTTATAATCAATGAGACCAGTACAGTCGGTAACTACGTGTTCAACAATGATTGTACCAACAGGTGATAAAGAGTGGTTCAACCGCCATTTTGGAAAATTGCTGCTTCAGAGGTTTTAGTGATGCGTAATAAATTTTTCAAGGGGAAAGTCACTGAACTGAATTGTTTCTATCATAGAACTGAGTATATTGCTTTAAGAATATAGCAAAAATAACACAGGGCTACACCAAAAACGCAATAAATATTTCGAAATATCCCTAAATTTTCGAAATATCTTAGCTTCTCTGAATATCTCAGAAATTTCTAAGGGCCCATCATTAAACCTTTTGTTTGGTGACGTTTTCGTTGCTGTTGTCGTCGTGGTTTGCTTAAGTTCTATCAAGAAGATATGCTTGAGCGTGACTGCGTTCTCGCTTAGTTAGTTCCCTTTTGAAAAGGTTAACAACCATTTTTGAGCTGACTCTTTGTCTAGACAAATAACTAAGATAAGCGGAAAGATACCTGGCTCTGGCAAATAAGAAGCTCTAAGATTTTAGAACTGAGCCTCAAAGTAAATATTTAGCGTTGAAATCGAATTCACTTTGAAAACCTTTCCATGAATTTATCTGCAAAGAGGAAAATTCATCATTTACCGCGTTAGTTCTGAATACCAATTAGGCAACAATGTGGGAATAGCTAGTGCTGGAAAAAACTGATTCTGATGAGAAAATAATCAAGAGAACGTTTTCAGCGAAAATATGTATCAATTAAATAATACCTGAAAAAAGTTAAAATTGACTAGTGAATCAGACATGAGACTTGGTCTTCTAAGCGTGAACTGTAACTTCCTCTTGTGGTAAACACTACACAAAATAAATTCCAGCTAAGGACTAATATATATTAAAACATATACGATACCTTTCTAATGGGGGAATATTGAGTATTTGGTGATTTTGGCTAATTTTACCTGTTATGTTGTGTTTTTCTTGGATGTAAACGCTGAAGGTTTAAACTTAACAGCCTTCCTGCTGGGTAATTTTTTCTTCCGGTGATGAGGACTAAGTGAGCACAGACAGTTTGTTTAATGTAAATATTTAACCGTAACTTATAAATAGTTAATGCAATTTTTCATTTTTAGATCCGTTTTTCTCTCAAAACTGCTTATCTTATAAACTATCAATGGTTAGCCCAAATAATGAAATTTTCTTAGACGCTTTTTCTAAAATTTTAAATGTTTTGAAAACCCGTTGTCATTCTCAAACTTATCGGTTTTTTTCAACGCCTTTTCAAAATATATGGCTTACAGCCACGTGTAGACTGTTCTCAGCCTCTCCAGTTTTCAACGCACGCGAAATTAAGAAAAAAACGAACTAAGCGAACGCGAGCGCGAAACTCAGTCCCGACCCCCTGCCCCGTCAAGTATCCTGTTTTAGGCTAGCGTCGAGTTCTCTCGCGATTTTATCCGCGCGTTCAACGAGCGAATAAAAATACAAGAAAATAGAGGTCAGCGAACAGTCTTAGTGAAGTGAGAGTAAATTCAGTGTTAGTTGTAGAATTCGAACTGTGTATGTCTGCAACTCGGAATGTGTAGAAATGACCTCTGAGACAACAGGGAAATTATTGTAATTAGCCTGTCAAGCCAGGCTAGGACCATGTGTCCCTACGTGTTTCAATTATCCTGATGCGAAGAAAGATGGAATAATCCACCCAACAAAATTCCACACAATGAGCCAAGCAGGCTGCATAGTTGTATATTTAAAACTTTGAAATTGTAACCTAAATCAGACGTTTGAGGCCTGTAGAAAATTATTCTGTCGTACTTTCGTTGTTATATTTTGCTTTTTTGATGTTTTTTTTTTTTCAAATATGCATGGGAACTCGCATGTTAGCTGAAACGCAGATGTTTTGCAAGCGCTCTACGGGACGTCAGAATGTATTTACAGAATCAAAAATCTACACTTTCTTTTTCTGTTGCCTCGTCCATCTTCCTGTTCTTTTTAGAATGATTGGGGAGATTAAAGTGTCTCGCGATGACGACTAGGCGACCGATTCCGAGAACACCTTCGTGACGTAGAGAAAGACGACAAAAACGCATCTAAACCGGTCGAGAGACACTTTAATCTCCCCAATCATTCTAAGCAACATATGGCAGTCTGCGGCCTTTCCCTACATCAAGGAAGCATGGAAAGCCGCAAAACGCTAGCACAAAAATTTATTTTTTAAATTAGCACTCTTAATCCTCACGGTATCAACGAACGCTTTTCATTCAACAAATTTATTCTGTTGTTTTTCACGTTACCATGCACCAACCAATAGCGTAGCTCCATCTTTCTATATATAAAAGCACACACAGCCCACAATTCCTCGATTCACTCCGACGAAAGGCTAACGCTCGAAACGTCAGCTTTCGAATCTCAGAGACGATCCAAGCAATTGAGAGCGATAAGGCTCCTATGAGCCGAAAGCGCGCGGTCAAGGCCTAGGCCCGACAACAATCATTTTGGCGCCAGATGGAACACTATTTACAGCGGTCTTACCCAAGCGAGTATAAGAGGTATCGCTGACATACATTCATTATTATTTCGATAGAAGACTCGAGCAGTTGTGCCTAGTTCGGCTCATCAAGTTCAAGAGCAAACCTCTTGAAGAGAATGTCGAGCAAAACATGGCTCCGGCCGAGTTATTCACCGTAGGATAACCCTAAACAGCTAGAGGTAACTTTTGCCCCTTCTATCATACTTCACCTTTCACTTTCGTGTTTGTACCTGCCGTATGTGTTTATCCCTGGGCCGCATGGCGTTTTATTCAGTTGGTCTGCCCCCTTTAGAAGTTTTGGTATTTATTTTCCTATTCTATTTTTGTACGTTTAGTCTTGTTTTAGCGGGGTTTCATCGTCTTTTTCTTTGTCGAGTTTACTCAAATTTTGGGCAGTTTTTTTTTTTTTTTTTGCACTCTCTTCATTACTGCGTGCTCGCTTTTACTTTTTGCATGTTCATAGCAGTATCACATTCAATTGCTTTCCTACTGCTTTTCCGACTATATATTGTTTCGTTCTATTTGGTTTCCTCATTACCTGGGTCTAGTTTTATATTTTTGGGGGGGGGGGGGGGGGCATTCCTTTTCTTCTTCTGCCACCCCGTATTTCCCTTGCACAATACGTTCCATAATTTGATTCCGCCGATGTTTAGTTCGTATATAGTTTCCGGCATGAGATGCTTCATTATTTGTTTCCTCATTGCCGATGTTTAGTTCGTATATTTTCCGGCATAAGATGTTTCACCATTTGTTTCCTCACAGTGGCCGATGTTTAGTTCGTATATTTTCCGGCATGATGATGTTTCACTACCGTAAATTCTCGAATTAGCGCCCGGAGCACTTATTTCAAATTTAGGAGAAGACGGGGGGCGCTTATTCGAGGGGGGCGCTTAATCGAGGGGGGACGCTTATTTAATTTTTCCCAAATCTTGGCCTGACATGATCATTTTTTAAATAAATCATCTGCACGTAAACAGCAACACGAGGTGTTTATCGACATAAAAAGCTGATCCTAAAGTTTAAATCACGGCACCGTTAGTACGTTTTCCAAACTTAACGAGTGTACAAACTGAAACAATGCACAAATTTAATACTACTCGACGAAATACCATTCAGATTTATTTCTCTAATCGATGAATTGACGGCCTTACGAGATGCAAGATCATTGATGTTTGCCGCGTTTTACGCGGGTCGCCATTGGTTTCGATGGACTTATTATTGTGAAATAATTCTTTAGCAGCTTTAATTTTAGTATTAACTTTGTTACGCATTCTTTTGAAGTTGGCCCAATCGTGCGGATCATTCGACTTGATTGCTTTGATCTTTGATAATGATGATGATGACGAAAACTATACGGCATTTGTTGTCTCATTACTTGTCAACAAAATGGGGAGAGGGGGTTCTTATTCTAGGAAGGGGCGCTTATTTTAAATTTCGGCCGATAGGAGGGGCGCTTATTCGTAGGGGTCACTTATTCGAGGGGTAGGGGGGGGGGGAAGGCTAATTCGAGGATTTACGGTAATTGTTTCCTCATGGCCGATGTTTAGCTCGTATATTTTCCGGCATGAAATGTTTTATCACTGGTTTCCTCACGGCTAATGTTTAGCTCGTATATTCTCAGGCATGAGATGTTTCACTATTTGTTGCCTCATGGCCGATGTTTTGGTTTGTGAAAATTTTCCGGCATGTGATGTTTTATTAAGTTTATTGTTGCATCATGGCCGATGTTTAATTTGTAACTACTTTGGTCCGAGATGTTATTATTTGTTGTCTTATGGCCGATGTTTAGTTCGCATTTTTTTCGCCGTGAGACGGTTGGCCTATTATTTGTTGCCTCGTAAACGATGTTTTGGTTGTAAATATCTACGACATGAAATGTTCTGTTATTGTTACCTCATGGCCCATTGTGTGTTGCTTTTGTCAGTTCTGTCCTCATTCCTGATGTTTAGGGTAAATGTTTTTCGCTCTTAAATTTTATGTATGCTTTCCATTTGGTTTACGACCTTTCTGCTTTTACGGTACCATAGGTTTTTGCTGTTCCTTATCCGTTTGGTTTGAATTCTTTGATTTGCCCAATTTAGTTTTCTCAGTTAAATTTGTACTTTACTCTATGCTTCTTCTGTTCATGTGTTTTGCATAATGTCCTACCTCCCTTCTTCCCTCACATCTTATTGTTCTTTTCCTACTGGATTTCAGCATCTACGTGCACTGTGCATTGCTGTCTCACTGCTGAATGGAGACGCGGGATGTTCCTTTTTGTTTGTATTTGTTTGAGAGCAAATTTCCTCTGTACCTGCTTTCAGTTACTCATATAAACAAACATAATATTATGCCGATAACGGAAAGCATAATATAATTTTATTGCGACGCATTTCCTATTTCTTATCAGTTTGCGGGTTGTGCTCTAATCTGGCAACAATGGAAGTCTCCTGTCCAATGAATAATGGGCGTCAAAGTGTGTGGAATAATGGGTGTCAAAGTTAAGTACAAAAGGTTGGTTATCTCGTACACGCAGCCCCTTTCTACTATTGCCATCATCGCAAGAAGAACTTTTCTGCTTTTTTAGCGTTCAGACGTATTTGTTCTTTTTCCCTCCACCTCCCCGGTCACCGACCCGCAGACTGTCAACATATCTTATGTAGTATTTTACTTTAGTTTTTACTGGTGGCAAAAGTTTTAACCCCACCTTTCCTGAAGAGATTTTAATCTTTGTTTGTAACCTTAGTTTCAATTAAACTCGTCACAGTTGTGGCCATTTATCCCAAACGATTCGTTTCTATTGTCGTCTACCTATCTCTCCAGCAAACTAGTGCGACGCCTTGCCGAGCTCTCGATGTCTTAATGTTTGCGAATGACTTAAGATATAATCTAATGCGCACATATAAAATTATTCAAGTGTGATTTCAATGGTTTTTAGTGTTTTGTTATATAGTCCATTTTGTATACGTTCCTTTTATGTTTAATTTTCCCAGCCTGACACTAACCATCAAATACACTAATGCATTGGGATTCTCGAAAATCAACAAAAAGGTGATATTGGCGCAAATAAGCCGTCTGTCAACGTATGGCCAGGAATTTGTCTAACTTCGACAAGTGCACTGCATTGTCCATGCCGGCTAAATGGTTGGCCTCTGACGCAATGCAAGTGAATCACTTTAAAGCGTCGTTCTTTGCCATTTGCTTTCCAAACGCCGCGATCAAGTCTTCTCAGGAAGTCTAACAAAGTTTTCCAACCTTACTTCCTTGCTTTGTTTGCTGCATGCTAAAGAGTATACTGAGATCTTTGACCGCATCTCGAAGGTGAACAATCGCTTCCCTCAGACCTCACTCAGCGTTTCCTGACTTTTCTCGGGATTTGCCAGGCCCTACTGGTCAAGGGCTCCCCAGACCACCGTTTCTATTGTGGTATCACAGGCCATAATGCAAATAGATGTTTTTGTCGCGTGAACCAGCTTGCGAACGGGATAAAGCGTTTTCGCCGTTTTTATACAAAAGACACATCATCCGTCTGGACGAACTTGGGAAAACATTTGTATTTCGTTTGGTTATGAGTCTCTAGTAAAAAAAAACGGCCAGAAGATGCCTTATAATGCGTCTTGAACGACGCACTTCAAAATATAGATCGTCTGGACGCAATATCCGTCTTGTGCCCTTCTTTATACTAGAAACGGATGACAAGACGAACCATAAATGTTTGCCTAAGTTCGTCCAGACGAGGATGCGTCCTTAGTATAAAACTAGTAATAGTTATCACTAAGGCTGCCCCCGCTTACTTTTATTTTTACTGATTGAAAACAATTGAAAATTATTGTGTGAACATAAAATTCTGTATCGCGTTACTGTCACCTCACCTCTATAAATGTAAATTAGAGTCTAGTTCTTTGTCCTCGACAAAAACGCTGCATGCCATGTACATTTATGTTTGGATTCTACGCCACATGACATTCTCAAGACAAGTAAGCGATCCGAATGAACGACATGCCAAAGGTAGAACTTGCAACCGGAAAGGTATTTCATTGACAATTGAACACGATTTATCGGTACTTCAGAATTACTCACGATACCTTCTCAGTTGGTTTTATCCCAAAATCCATCTTCAGGATCTTTAAAATCGCTTTCAATTTGTTCTATATCAGAATCTCCGCCACTACGAAGCGAATTTACTTGATCGCGGCACAATCGTCATGCTTGGAGTATATTAACCGACTTAACCGGGACCACCGAACGCGCCAAGTTTCTTCATATCAGGATGGATTCTATTACTACAGACAAATGCTACCAATTTATCAAAACGTTTTAATACGCGGGGATACTATTGATGCCTCCTCGTCTCAGAAGTCAATTTCGTCTAAGACGTAAATTTCGTCTAAGAGGTAAATTTCATCTAAAAGGTCAATTTCGTCCAGGACGTAAATTTCGCCTAAATATGTTAAATCTCGTCTAACATGTAAAATTCGTCTAAGCCATACAATCCGTCTAAGCCGTAAAATACGTCTCAGCGGTAAATCTCGTCTAAGACGAAAATTTTGTCTAAGAGGTTTATTTCGTCTAAGAGGCAAATTTCATCGAAGAGGTAAATTTCGTCAAAGAGGTAAATTTCGTCTAAAAGGTAAACTTCGCCTAAGAGGTCAATTTCGTCGAAGATGTAAATTTCGTCGAAGACGTAAATTTCGTCTAAGAGGTAAATTTCGTCTAAGTCGTAAATTTCGTTTAAGAGGTAAATTTCGTCTAAGTCGTAAATTTTGTCTAGGTCGTAAATTTCGTCTGAGAGGTACATTTTGTTTAGGTCGTAAATTTTGTTTAAGAGGTAAATTTCGTCTAAGTCATAAATTTCGTGTGAGAGGTAAGTTTCCTCTCAGTCGAAAATTTCGTCTAAGAGGTAAATTTCGTCTGAGACGTAAATTTCGTCTGAGAGGTTACTTTCGTCTAAGTCGTAAATTTCGTCTAAGACGTGAATGTTGTCTCCCTCGTAAACTTAATCTAAGAGGTAAATTTCTTTCTCCTACGTAAATTTCGTCTAAGTGATAAATTTCGCCTAGGTCGTAAGTTTTGCCTGAGAGGTAAATTTCGTTTGAGAGGCAAATTGCGTCTAACTGGTTGGTTTTGTCTTAGTCATTAATTTTTTCGTAAATTTTGTCGGATAGATAAATTTCGTCTAAGCTAGTGGTAAATTTCGTCTAAGTCGTAAATTACTCGTTACCATCTCTCGCTGCAATTAACAGTGCTTTTAGGCGCTAAATTCAGCTGAACATTGTTTGCTCCTTGTATTTTTGCAGTTAACAGAGCCTAATTTCAGTTAACACCGCGGCACGGTGCAATTTGCATGATCAAAAAATGCCCCGTGCCTCTCGACGGTTGGAGGCGACTTTGTCACGATGGCGAGGTCGTTAAGCTAAAAATTCAAATTCTGTGCCCAAGATAATCCGTTAGGGATCGAGACGGAGCAGAAATGGAAAGCAAGAGCTTGAAAACCAGCGATTCTCGGGCGGTTAAGATAAACTTTGGAACCTTGGGAGAAAGCGAATGGGAAGAAGAGTTATCGACGGCTGCCATGAGGCAATTTTGACGAGATTAGACCATTTTTGTGGAATTTACGGAGCTTTGAGTGCGGGCCGTCGGGCCAGTGGGTCGCCCGCCTTTCGTTTCTCTTTAGGGGAAGCAAACCGCCAGAAAGTAAAACTCGCCTAAATGGCTCTAAACCACCTCCAGGAACCCAGAGACATCAAAATAACGCAATGCAAACGCAAGGTAAGCCATTTTATTCAAATTATTTTCTACACGTAGCATTTAGAGTAATTTTCGAAGCATTCTCATACATTGCCTTATAAACGGCTAAAATTGTAACGCAATCGCCAACAGCATAATGTCACGTATTAATCGTATTCAACGTCTGGGCCGCCTTTGGTCAAGGTCGTAAATTTCGTCTAAGAGGTTAATTTCGTCTAAGTCGTAAATTTCGTCAAGAGGTAAATTTCGTAAGAGTTAAATTTCGACTAAGAGGTTAATTTCCTCTAAGTCGTAAATTTCGTCTCACAGGTAAATTTCGTCTAAGTCGTAAATTTCGTTTAAATGGTAAATTTCGTCTAAAAGGTAAATTTCGTCTAAGTAATAAATTTCATCTAAGTCGAAAATTTCGTCCAAGAGGTAGATTTCGTCTAAGTCGTAAATTTCGTCTAAGAGGTAAATTTTGTGTAAGAGTTAAATTTCGTCCAAGGGGTAAATTTTGCCTAAGTCTTAATTTTCGTCTACGTCGTAAATTTCGTTTTGCAGCTAAATTTCGTCTAAGAGGTAAATTTTGTCTTAGAGTTAAATTTGGTCTAAGTAGTAAATTTTGTCTAAGTCGTAAGTTTCATCTAAGAGGTAAATTTCGTCTAAGTCTTAAATTTCGTCTAAGAGTTAAATTACGTCAAAGTGATAAATTTCGTCTAAGTCGTAAAATTCTTCTACGTGGTAAATTTGGTCGTACAGGAAAGTTTCGTTGAAGTCGTAAATTTTGTCGAAGAGGTAAATTTCGTCTGAAAGGTAAATTTCGTCTAAGTTGTAAATTTCGTCTAAGTCGCATGGAGGGACGCACGGGGCTTCTACTGTAAGTATGCCGAGAAATGGTAGGAAATTTTTCTAGCATTCCTTACATACTCTCATTAGGGTTTTTCGTCTTGCGGCCACGGAAGGCGTCATAATTTGTTTCAGTGACATGTCGATGATATTACATAAAAAATAAACCAGAAAGGGTCGATGGAATATGAGACAAGCTTTAAAATGAAGTCAGGATATTAATAGGGCTTTAAAAGTAAATAGTGCGTTCGAGTCATTCTCGATACTTTCAAATGATGGCGGACTCCACCGACGCCAATAATCTGGAACAAAACAAGGTTGGCAGTGGGAGCCACGTGCAGTATTATCATGCTCGGCAATTGAAGTTATTGTGTAGAAAATATCGCACAATTACACAGCCGAGGGCAAAAAAAAAAAAAAAAAAAAGCGCGAGGAGAAACTTAGTACATGAAGCTAAGATAGATTGTCAGTGCTTAACGTGACCATCCACGGCTGCCAAAGGCTTGGCCAATCGCTTGGCCAATGGCTCGTACACGTAACGAATCGTAAAAGGCCGTAAGAAACGACCTCCGAAAGAAGTGAGCCCACCCCCCATCCCCTGAAAATAGAGGAACCAAGGTTCAAAAGTATAATTATTTTTCCAATCAATAACCTGAATAACGTACGATAAACTGATGACGATTCAACTAGGGAAGGTATAGCTTATTCCAGGAGGCGTCATGAATCGCCCTGGTAAAACAAACCCCGCAAAATTTTCAGCAAGTAACAGGAAGGTACTAACAGGACCTTTTCTTCACATTGAAATTGCTAAAATTGAAAACTTTGCATCATTTTTAACAGGAACGCATAAAAAGAACGTTTAATCATATTTGAATGAAAAGCTTGACCAGAGCAGTTAAATATTTATAAAGCAGACTAACGTAGCAGTGCATCATAAACAGTAAAAATAGTTTAAGGTATCTTACATAACGGTCTACATGTAAAGTGCCCACCCATGCGGCAGCAACATACATTTGAACTGGAACAAAGAATTTCTAAACGATTTATAAGAACTCAGTGGTTTTACGAATTACACACACAGCCTTACAGGAATACAGCCCTGTTCTCATAGAATCAAAAACAAGAAAAAACCGGGAAGAGACATTTATAGTAAAAGTCATTTGCGTCCCCTCATGGGGTGAGAGATTCTCGCCCATAAAAAGTTTCTTTTATCTCGTAAGTTCTCGCGCGTTTACAGAGGCACCACACTCGTGTTTTAGATGAAGGGATCCCAACCAATGTTTACCTAACTTTTTCCAGATGCTACTTTTAGCCCTCCCACCAAATCAACACACAGGTATTTCACTAGTGGAAAACTATCGATTTGCACAGTGTTTGGGTTTCAGATTCTCGCCCATATCAACTTTCTTTTCTCCCGTAAGTTCACGCGCATTTACACTCGCGTTTTACGTGCACGTATCCCAACCAATGCTTACCTAACATTTTAAAGATGCTACTTTTAGCCCTCCTCCAAATCAACACACGTGTATTTCACTTGTGGAAAACTATCGATTTGCAGAGTGTTTGGGTTGAAGATTCTCGCCCATATGAACTTTCTTTTGTCTCGTAAGTTCTCGCGCGCTTAGAGATGCGCCACACTCCGGTTTTAGGTGAAAGGATCCCAACCAATAGTTACAGAACATTTTAAAGATTCTACTTTTAGCCCTCCCCCAAATCAACACATGTGTATTTTACTTGTAAAAAACTATCGATTTGCAGAGTGTTTAAGTTGGAGATCCTCCCCCATATACACTTTCTCTTCCCTCGTAAGTTCTCGCGCGTTTAGAGATGCGCCACACTCGCGTTTTAGGTGAAGGGATCCCAACCAATGCTTACCTAACATTTTAAAGAGGCTACTTTTAGCCCTCCTCCAAATCAACGCACGTGTATTTCACTTATGAAAAACTATCGATTTGCGGAGTGTTTGGGTTGGAGATTCTCGCCCGTATAGACTTTCTTTTGTCTCGTAATTTCTCGCGCACTTAGCGATGGCCACACTCGCGTTTTAGGTGCAGGGATCCCAACCAATGCTTACCTAACATTTTAAAGATGCTACTTTCAGCCCTCCCCCAAAATCTACACAAGTGTATTTCACTTGTGGAAGTCTATCGATTTGGACAATGCTTGGGTGAGAGATTCTCGCCCCTATCAACTTTTTTCTCCCGTAAGTTCTTGCGCGCTTAGAGTTGCGCCACACTCGCGTTTTAGGTGCAAGAATCCCAACCAACGCTTACCTAACATTTTAAAGATACTATTTTTAGCCCTCCCCAAATCAACATACGTGTATCTCACTTGTGGAAAACTATCGATTAGCAGAGTGTTTGGGCTGGAGATTTTCGCCCATATCAACTTTCTTTTGTCTCAAATCAACACACGTGCATTTCACTTGTGAAAAACTATCGATTTGCAGAGTGTTTGGGTTAGAGATTCTTGTCCATATCAAATTTCTTTTCTCTGGTAAGTTCTCGCGCGTTTAGAGATGCGCCACACTCGCGTTTTAGGTGAAGGGATCCCAACCAATGCTTACCTAACAGTTTAAAGATGCTACTTTTAGCCCTCCACCAAATCAACACACGTGTATCTCACGTGTGGAAAACTATTGATTTGCAGAGTGTTTGGGTTGGAGATTTTCGCCCATATCAACTTTCTTTTGTATCGTAGGTTCTCGCGAACTAAGAGATGCGCCACACTGGCGTTTTAATTGCAGAGATCCAAACCAATGCTTGCATAGCATTTTAAAGCTGCTACTTTTAGCCCTCCTCCAAATCAACACACGTGTATTTTACTTGTAGAAAAGTATCGATTTGCAGAGTGTTTGGGTTGGAAATTCTCGCCCATATCAACTTTCTTTTGTCTCCTAAGTTCTCGCGCGCTTAGAGATGCGCTACACTCGGGTTATAGGTGAAAGGATCGCAACCAGTGGTTACAGATAATTTTAAAAATTCTACTTTTAGCCCTCCCCCAAATCAACACACGTGCATTTTACTTGTAAAAACTATTCATTTGCAGAGTGTTTAAGTTGGAGATTCTCGCCCATATACACTTTCTTTTCTCTCGGATGTTCTGGCGCGTTTAGAGATGCGCACACTCGCGTTTTAGGTGTAGGGATCCCAACCATTGCTTACCTAACATTTTAAAGATGCTACTTTTAGCACTCCCCCAAATCAAAACACGTGTATTTCACTTGTGGAAAACTATTGATTTGCAGAGTGTTTGGGTTGGAGATTCTCGCCCATATCAACTTTCTTTTCTCTTGTAAGATCTCGCGCGCTTAGAGATGCGCCGCACTCGCGTTTTAGGTGAAAGGATCCTAACCAATGGTTACAGAACTTTAAATTTTAAAGATGCCTCTTTTAGCTCCCCCCCTCCCTCCCCCCTCTTCAAATCAACACACGTGTATTCTAATTGTATAAAACTATCGATTTGCAGAGTGTTTGAATTGGAGATTCTCGCCCATATACACTTACTTTTCTCTCGTAAGTTCTCGCGCGTTTAGGGATGCGCCACACTTGCGTTTTAGGCGCGGGAATTCCAACCAACGCTTACCTAACATTTTAAAGATCCTACTTTTAGCCCTCACCCAAATCAACACACGTGTATTTCACTTGTGAAAAACTATTGATTGGCACAGTGTTTGGGTTGGAGATTCTCGCCGATATAAACTTTCTTCTCTCTCGTAAGTTCACGCGCCTTTGTAGGCAGAGCATCTGTAGTAGTTGTTGTGTGTAATCGTAGTGTTAGTAATGTCAGTAGCGGCGTAAGTGATATTAGTATTGTAAGTAATGAAAGTATTGTAGGTAATGTTAGTATTGTAAGAAGTCTTAGTAGTGTAAGTAATGTTAGTATTGTATGCAATAGTAAAAAAAAAAAGTTCACGCGCCTTTAGAGATGCGCCACACTTGCGTTTTTAGTGTAGGGATCCCAACCACTGCTTACCTAACATTTTAAAGATGTTACTTTTAGCCCCAAATCTAAACAAGTGTATTTCACTTTTGGAAGTCTATCGATTTGGACAGTGCTTGGGTAAGAGATTTTCGCCCCTATCAGGTTTCGTTTGTCCCGTAAGTTGTCGCGCGCTTAGACATGCGCCACTCTCGCATTTTAGGCGCGGGAATCCTAACCAAAGCTTACCTAACATTTTAAAGATGCTATTTTTAGCCCTCCCCCAAATCAACGTACGTGTATTTCACTTGTGAAAAACTATCGATTGGCACAGTGTTTGGGTTGGAAATTCTCGCCCATATACACTTTCTTTTTTCTCGTAAGTTCTCGCGCATTGAGAGATGCGCCACACTTACGTTTTAGGTGCGGGAATTCCAACCAACGCCTACCTAACATTTTAAAGATGCTATTTTTAGCCCTCCCCAAATCAACACACGTGTATCTCACTTGTGGAAAACTATCGATTTACAGAGTGTTTCGGCTAGAGAGTCTCACCCATATCAACTTTATTTTCTCTCGTAAGTTCTCGCGCGTGTAGAGGTGCACCACACTCGCGTTTTAGCTGAAGGGATTCCAACCAATGCTCACCTGGCTTTTTGCAGATGCTACTTTTAGCCCTCCCCTAAATCAACACACGTATATTTCACATGTGGAAAACTATCGATTTGCAGAGTGTTTGGGTGAGAGATTCTCGCTCATATCACTTTCTTTTCTCTGGTAAGTTCTCGCGCATTTAGGGATGCACCACACTCGCGTTTTAGGTCCAGGGATTCCAACCAATGCTTACCTAGCATTTTAAAGATGCTACTTTTAGCCCTCCCCAAAATCAACACACGTGTATTTCACTTGTGGAAAGCTATCGATATGCAATTTGTTTGGGTTGGATATTCTCGCCGATATCAACATTCTTTTGTCTTGTAAGTTCTCGCGTACTCACAGATGCGCCACACGCGCGTTTTAGGTGCTGGGATCCCAACCAATGCTTACGTAACATCTTAAAGATGCTACTTTAAGCCCTCCCTCAAATCTACACAAGTCTATTTCACTTGTGGAAGTCTATCAATTTGGACATTCCTTGGGTGAGAGATTCTCGCCACCATCAACTTTCTTTTGTCTTGTAAAATTTCGCGCGTTGAGAGATACGCCACCTTCGCTATTTAGGAGCTGGAATTCCAACCAACGCTTACTTGACATTTTAAAGATACTATTTTTAGCCCTCCCCCAAATCAACACACGTGTATTTCACTTGTGAAAAAGTATCGATTTGGAGAGTGCTTGGGTTGGAGATTCTCTCCCATGTCAATTTTTTTTTGTCTCGTAAGTTCTTGTGCACTCAAAGATGCGCCACACTCGCGTTTTAGGTGCAGGGTTCCCAACCAATGCTTACCTAAAATTTTTAAGATGCCACATTTAGCCCTCTGTAAAATCTACACAAGTGTATTTCACTTGTGAAAGTCTCTCGATTTGGACAGTGCTCGGGTGAGAGGTTCTTGCCCCTATCAAGTTTCTTTTCTCTCGTAAGTTCTCGCGCGCTTAGAGATGCGCCACACTTGTGTTTTAGGTGCGGGAATCCGAAACAACGCTTACCCAACATTTTAGAGATGCTATTTTTAGCCCTCCCCCAAATCAACATACTTGTATTGCACTTGTTGAAAACTATCGATTTGCAGAGTGTTTGGGTTGGAGATTCTCGCCCATATCAATTTTCTTTTCTTTCGTAAGTTCTCGTGTGCTTAGAGATGCGCCACACTCGCGTTTTAGGTGAAGGGATCCCAACCAATGGTTACCTAACTCTTTTTAGATCCTACTTTTAGCCCTCCTCCAAATCAACACACGTGTATTTCACTTAAAGAAAACTATCGATTGGCACAGTGTTTGGGTTGGAGATTCTCGCCCATAAAAACTTTCTTCTCTCTCGTAAGTATTTGCGCGTTTAGAGATGCGCCACACTCACGTTTTAGGAGCAGGGATCCCAACCAATGCTTACCTAACATTTTAAAGATGCTACTTTCAGCCCTACGCAAAAATCTACACAAGTGTATTTCACTTGTGGAAGTCTATCGATTTGGACAGTGCTTGGGCGAGAGATTCTCGCCCCTATCAACTTTCTTTTCTCTAGTAAGTTCTTGCGGGCTTAGAGATGCGCCACACTTGCGGTTTAGGTGCGGGAATCCCAAGCAACGCTTACCTAACGTTTTAAAGATATATTTTTAGCCCTCCCCCTTATCAACTTTCTTTTCACTACTAAGTTCTCGCGGGCTTAGAGATGCGTCACACTTGCGGTCCTGGTGTAAGCATCTTAGACTATGGTTACTGGACTTTTTAAAGATGCTAGATTTGGCCCTTCCTCAAATCTACAAACGTGTATTTCACTTGTGGTAGTCTGTCGCTTTAGGCAATGCTTGGGTTTGAGATTCTCGCCCATTTATATTTTTGTCCTCTTGCGTGTTTTCGCGCGTTTAGCGATGCGCCACACTCGCGATTTCGGTGTCGGCATCTCAAATTATGCTTACTGGACTTTTGAAAGATGCTAGATTTGGCCCTTTCTCAAATCTTCACACGTGTTTTTAACTTAAGGAAGTCTATTGATTTGGACAATGTTTGGGTCGGAGATTCTCGCCCATATCAGCTTTCTTTTCTCTCGTAAGTTCTGGCGCGTTTAGAGATGCGCCACCCTCGCGTTTTAGGTGCGTTGATCCCAACCAATGCTTACGTAACTTTTAAAAGATGCTACTTTTAGCCCTCCTTCAAATCTACACACGTGTATTTCACTTGTGGAGGTCTATTGATTTAGACAGTACTTGGGTAAGAAATTCTCGCCTATATCAACTTTCTTTTCGCTAGTAAGTTCTCGCGCGGTTTTGCTCTCAGTATCTTAAACTATGTTTACTGGACTTCTTAAAGATGCTAGAGTTAGCTCCTTTCCAAATCTGCACACGTGTATTTCACTTGTGGAAGTCTGTTGCTTTGGACAATGCCTGGGTTAAAGATTTTCGCCCATTTATATCCGTTTTTTCACTCGCGTGTTTTCGCGCGTTTAGCAATGCGGCAAACTCGCGTTGTTGGTGTGGGGATCCCAAACTATGCTTCCGGGACTCTTTAAAAATTCTAGTTTTGGCCCTCTCCCAAATCTACACAAACGTAATTCACTTGTGTAAGTCTATCGATTTAGACAGTGCTTAGGCTAAGGATTCTCGCCCATATCAACTTTCTTTTCTCTCGTAAGTTCTCGAGTACTTAGAGATGCGCTACGCGCTGCGTGATTTTGACCAACTTTGGGTGGATTTCCAGGAACTTGGGCGATATTTCCGAGTCCCAGGGACTCTAAACTAATTCGAGAATACTTTGGTTTTCAGTAAAATGGACAGAGGAAAAATTTTTGAACGCTTGGTTATGATCAGTCTGGCCGAAATATAGCCACTTAGTTACTAGAAAGTCGCCGAGACCGAGCTACGAGCAGCGTGATTTTGGCTAAAAAGTAGACTTCCCAGCATTAAGCTCGCCGGTACCCATTTATACAACTGGGTGGAGAGAGGCACTGTGAGAGTAAAGTGTCTTGCCCAAGAACACAACACAATGTCCCCGGCTAGGGCTCGAACCCGGACCGCTCGATCCGGAGACGAGCGCACTAACCATGAGGCCACCGCGCCTCCCAACTTTAAGAGTAAGGCAAGATCTTATTCGTGCTAAAATTCCCAGTTGCTTGTTGACTTTGTTACAAATCGATTCAATATGCTCTTTCCAGTGAAGTTGTTCGTCGAGCATAACCCCGAGATAATTAAACTTTGTCACTGTCTCCATGTCCTTTCCTTGAATCTGCAGTACAAAGTCTGATAAGGTCTGCAATAGTTGCCTTGTTCCAAAGAGTAGTCCTTTCGTTTTGCTATGATTTAATATTAGTCTGTTACTCGACAACCACTGCTCAACTCGTTTGAGATCTTCTTGTAGATTTTCCCTGATAGTGTTAACACATTTCTAAGCCTTACGAGCTCACACCCAAGATTTTGCACTGGGTCAAAAACTGTGCTGACGTACACGAATTACGAATGGTTTGGTGATGCCTGGTATTTCACCAGTAGCGCTATTCCGTTTGGTTGGGAGTCCACAGCATATATTTACCATTCTACTGGCTTCTTGCATCTCATTATTTCGTTCTGTTCTTATACCTTGCTCGTTGTGCTTCGATGTTCGCCACACAAGGGAAATTCAACGTTACTATCCTCTAAAGCCCCGGCCAAACGATCGCAACATATCAACACTACAACATATCGCAACACTGTTGGCCCAGCATTTGCAAGCTCAGGCCAAACGATCGCAACATTTTGACGCAACATATCGCAGCATGTTGCGCACGTTTTGGCCACCCTGTTACGACGTGTTGCGACTTGTTGGGTATCAAAAATCGAACTAATACGCATGACAATAGCTATTACTTTCGAATTTGATCGCATTTCTTGATACGAGTTTGCCATACACTTTTTGGTTTGGGATGTTTTCTGGCCTAAGCAGGTCCCTTAACTTCGCTGTTTCGTTCACTCTGTTCGTCAGGCTCTTTGGCTTATCGAGAAAAAGAAGAAGTGTTTTTCCCTCGCCTGTCGCGTTCTCAGCTCTAGCTCCTCGGATGACAAGACCCTTCAACGTTTATTTGGGAAGTATATGTCTTTTCCTTGGTTCGTCTAATTAGTAGTGAGATTTTTAATTCTTTTGGAAAAAGAATTCCGCCTCTTTGAAGGAAAAAATTCAGCATTGGTTGTTCCTTGAGTCTTGGACTGCAGGGTTACATTCCTTGGCGCCAAGAACACCTTCATCAATTTAAATAATGTTGTGACGCTTCTTCCTTCACTTGGGCTTGCCCCCTTGATTTCAGCGCTCATGGCGTCGTTATACGCGATTACTGGCCTGCGGATCAACGCGATCTTCACATAGATATCAAAGAAGCAATACCCTTATCAATGCTTTGTATCTCAATCTTTATTGTATCCTCTTTCTTGTTAATCCTGCACCCCCCCCCCCCCCGCCCCCCTCACCTATCGCGTTTTTTGTCCCTGCAGGAGACCAAATTATCCCCGTCTTCCTGATCTCAAGTTCAAGCTACATTTAGTGGACAGTTTGGCCACTTCGCAAATTTCATAGCTTTACCATCGATAGTTCCCCTGATACCTCACTCTTGACTCTGCCAGAGTGAATGTATTAGCAAATCTTCCAGCCAGTCAGTCTCCTTATTCCGAAACCTTATGATCTCCCTCCCATTATCCCCATTCTCCAAGTTTTGTCTCTTGTAAACGGTAGTCCTTTTCTTGCACTCTTGTTGTTCTTCACGTTCGAACTCGTAAGTTTTGTTAGCCTCTACTTCAATCATTTCCCTCTTTCCTATTGGTACCTCATGGTACACCAGATATAGTTCGTTCCTTTTTCTCCCTTGGTTTTACAAAACGTAAATTATAATTCTGTATTCAGCGAAGTAAACTTCCATTTTGTCAAGTAAAAAAGTTCAGTTTTCGGCTGGTTTGTGTTTGCTTTTCATACTCTCTTATATTTCACCGTCATTTCCCTCCCTTTAGGGCCTTCCCCTGTCTCTATCTTGGTGGTTGCTGCCGTGTCATACCCAACTTGCCATTTTGCCAATGATCACACCTTTCGGTTTGGTCAGATTTGTGGTTATTTCAGATGCCGTGCGAGCACTCCCGTCTCGACGCGAGACACCTTTTAATTCTCTGATTTTGACAATCGTATTAACTTCTAACGGAGAAACAACAACATGATATTGAGTGTAATTTCTGGGAGAAACGTATACTAGGAAAAAATCCGAGTCCCAGATGGGATTTGAACCCACCACCCTCCGTGACCTAGTGGGTTCAAATCCCATCTGGGACTCGGATTTTTTCCGAATATACGTTTCTCCCAGAATTTACACTTAATACCGTATTAAATTCCTCTAGTTAAATCACCTAATCACATTTGGGAAAAAAAACTCTTATAGATGGTTCCTAGAATATTTTTGGAAAAGCACTGTCATCCGGATACACCCATTTAAGGGTGTTGAGAAATATTATGTATCAATTTTGCGTGAATTGGGCATAAGTCTATCAAGTGGTTCTTTATCTCGTGCCATGCACCAGTCAGCAGGGCCATACTGTTGATAAGCCACTTTTACGTACTACGAGTTCCGCCTCAAAAGTACCTGTGAGATGCCCAGATCAAAAATGGGGAAATCCTTTACAGTTTTCGTTCCGGCTGTGCCATTAATTACCTAAGCCTTCTGTCCCATGTTGGTTGGACCAACTCAAACTGTCTTGTGCTACCTTATGTTACTTAACTAAAGAATTTTTATCTCCGCCTTTCCTGCTCCATCCTCTTCTAAACGCCTAATTCCATCTTAAGTTTTATTTTATCTTCATTCCCCCTTTACCTTATGTCCCTTTTGAAGTTTTTTTCTTTTTTTTTTTAAGGTTTGGGTTTTAGCTTTGGGGATTTTCCTTTGAGATCGGGTTCGTTTGGTGGATTGTCTATTCTCTAATGCCTTGTTTTCTAGTAATATCCCTGTGTGGCCGCCAGACCTCCATATCTCGATAGGAGCGCGGGTAAGATCGGTGTAAATAGGTTACTATTTACAGCGGTCTTACCCAAGCGAGTATAAGAGGTATCGCCGACATCCATTCATTATCATTTCGATAGAAGACTCAAGCATTTTCTGTAAGGCGTCTCCGGACGAAGCCAAGCGATCGCGATGGCCGCAATCGCTAATGTTCTCATATAATCGCCACGATCGTAATACCACTAGTTTTGAAGTGACAGTGCTGACTGAAACGATTGGGCCGATTATATGATTCTAATTCCTACGCACGAAGCTGGGTTTTCCAGCGAGATGTGTGGAAAATAAAAACCTCAATTGTGGCTTTTCAAGAGACGACTTATCTCTTAAATTTAGATAACTGAGTCACTGGCTTTTACCTGGTATCCTTAAGTTTTAATTGGTAAATAGTTTCGAAAATCGAATTTTCCGTGCATTGTTAGGCATAAGATTTTCCATGCACTCTTCATTTACATTAACTGTAATTTGACTTTTACCGTTTATCCACCAGTTACCAAGTTGCCATCAGACTCCGTGAAAGGGTCTACATAGCCTCCTGCATTACTTACGTTCCTTAAAGGAGAAGGTCGTTCCAAAAAACTTACTTTTTTAGTGTTCGTCTACAGCAAGTAAAATTCAGCTTTTCCACTCACCGAAGTTTCAACCTCTGAAGTGCCCGATATCATGAAGAAATTCGTCTTGACTTCGTGACTTTGTGACTTCGAGGGCCGCCATTGTGAAACTATCTTGGTAGCCAGGCCGTGTTTATGTGACGTCATTCCGTCCGACTCGAAATTGGCGGAAAGGAGAAAAACCTGCAACTGACTTGGCATCCTTCACAAGGTCAGCAAAATGTATTTTTTTTCCAAGCAGTTATCCACTTCCTTAACTTCAATGCTATCATTTCGGAGTTTGGAGTATGTTTGGCTTAAAATTATATGACTCAAGAGCAGCCATAACCCAGAGTGGTAGGTAGTAAAAAGGCTTGTCAGAAGCCATTCGGACAAAATGTCTCGGACGAAATGACGTTACGAAAACGCTGCCTGGCTGCTGAGTACTGTTCAAAATGACGGCAACGATGTTCGAATTTTGGGCTTCTTTGGAGATGAATTTCATAAAGAAAACCTGCACTTTAAAAGACGAAACTTCGGTGAATGGCTAAACTTAGTGCAAGGTTCTTATTAGCGTTGACAAAAGATATACGTTTTTTGGAGTGACCTTCTCTTTTACATTTTTGCTCTTTCAGCGTTAGATTGAAAGATATGCCAAACTTCACGTACTGTAAACTCCGTTTTGACTATGCGCTCATGACGGTCCCGGAGACTTCATAAAAAATCTCGTTCCTCTGTACTTCTGTTTGATGCAAACCCGCTTACTCTGAGGGTGAATTTAATTTGATTTCCATGTCCTCCAGCTTTACCTTGATCATAATTTGCGAAATCTAAACCATTTCCAAAGATGTGCTTCAAATGTATTTCGAAAGTATGATATGCGGGACAGCTTGGCTTCATGACGAATCGCACGTGTCAGCTGTAATTATTCATAAGCATACATTTTCCTGCTGATCGTGCAGATAAGGAGAAAAACTGCGTGTTAGAAAGGATCCCACGTGTTCATATATATAGCTGTAATAAACACTTAGAAATCAAGACTTGATTACAAGAATATTATGATTTTTTTATAATGACTTTCTAGGTGTCCGTATATATTGCTTATGGCCTGCATTGCTTGCGTTCCCAGACTAGCGAAGAGTTTGATTCTCGCCTGCTGGTCGCGCGAAAATTGAGGCAAGAGCAAAATCTCGACGGAAAAAGAGTTTTCGTTCGTATAGTAACGCTTGCTACGCCGGATACATTGCTTAAAATTTGTTGTCAACAAAAAAGTTTAAAAATAGAGTGTTTGCACAACGTAAGCCTGGCGGGGAATGGACCGATTGATAGCGCGATTGAAGAAAGACGTTCTGTTTACGTAGAGTAGTGCTCTTAAAAATAATTTAAATTTAAATTTAAAGCGGCATGTTTTATGTCCTGTAAACTACGCGCTTTTTATAGCGACAAAGCAAAGACAAGGCTTCGTTTGAGCAGTAGTACCACGCCATTAGCCAGGTCGTTTTTTCGCCATGTTTGTCGTAACTGTGAGGTCATTATGTGTTTTATCTCCCAATCATCGAGAAGACGGTATATTATTGCGACTGCAAATATATGAATGAACCTGATTTTGCATCATTGACAAAAAACGTGGGTTCGGCAAAAACTCCTCCGCCTCGGAAACGAAGTCGATGGTCCGGATAACTCCCTCACTTGAGCAAAAATTATCTCTCTTGCATGGTCGCTCGTACCAGTTCTAAAACTCGTCACCCAGGAAAAAAAAATTAATGGGCGATTGTAAATCATTTGGTTAGCCGTTTGACCGTCGATCACTAAGCTTAGACCAGATTGTCGAACGAATACAATTTCAGTCCTGGGAAACTGAATTTCAATGCGTATGTGTTTGAGCAAGTTTCAAACAAGGCGAGAAAAACGAGTTTCTCTCTACGAGATTCGCACTTACAACCGGGAAATATTCAGACAGGCTTGAATTCAGTCAATAATCGCTTGAATGTCAGATTAATAAATTATCATACACATCAAAAAAAAATCGTTTTTAATATTGCACAATTCATACGTGCCTGTTTGATAAAGGAACCCTCTGCTTCGTTTAAAGCTTTTATGTTTGCTTCCTTAGAAAACATATAACCTGTCGGAAATGAGGATTATAATTCTTTTTTCACCAGGGGAGATGACATGTTTGAGCGGTCCTTTTTGTGCGTTTTAATTGGATGCCAATCTGAGATCCACTGATCGGCGGATCTGGTTTGGAAACCTTTCATCTTTATTTAGTAACACGTATTTCGTGAACAGTCGGACAATACTGCCTGTTGCAAGAATAAAAGGATTGATGCCAATATTTATCAAACACAGCTGTTTCTTAGCGGAGTCTTAATGTCTTCTTCATAGAGAAAGCTTAAAGTTTCCATTTATTTTAGATTTTTGCTTACAATTAAAACTATAAAAAGGGATTACTTATCCTTTTCGATCTATAATTCACAGAGCGGAGTTATATCGAAACAAAACGAAAGGGGATTAGTTTGCCAATAGCGATGTTTTTTCTTGGAAAATTTTCCTGGCAGACTTATTTGTCGAAAACTGATTCTTGCAAGGCAGCTGAACCAACACGACGAGTTTCCTTTTTAATACCAATGTATTAATTTAGCATTTTCGATTTCAAGGAACATTTGCACAATAATATCTTGATAGAGTGTGGTGGCTACTCATTAAGGAGTTGTTATCTCTACGTAACAGATCGTAATCATTGTGATTTTCTGAAAAGCGGCAAACATAACGCACGTACTAGAAATTGATTGTTTAAAACTATGGTTGATCTTGGGTTATGCGGTCTTGCTTTAAGCGTGTTTTTATTCATCACTCCTTCAGCCATTTACTTGACTTATGGTTTCAAGTGTTTCGGGAGAAAAGAACAATCGCAATTTTGTTGGAACGTGACTGAAGAAACGGCTGTCGTGCTGACAGCGTTTGGCTTTATTTTTCTCCTTTTTGGAGCAATAACCTGTGTTTTCTCCTTGGTAGTCTGGCGATCAACTAAAAAATCTGGCGAGTCTGGAGAAAATGAGATCAAAGACAATTCGTCTGACTTTGTGTAAGTGGAAGCAGAACCGAAAAGGAACAAGAATCTAGCTGTCGAGGTAATATGAAGAAGCAAACAACAATAAGTGCATTTGAATTAAAACTCCGGTGCGGCCGTTCTGTGCGCGAAGCATAGAAAGCCTAAATATCAAAACGATCTGTAATGGCAGCCTTTCGGTCTCCAGCTAATGGACAAACAATAACTTCAAGAGCAAAGCAGCACAGCTGTTGATCTACAGAAGTTACACTGAGTTGTGACTGAGACATGGATGCCCTTCAACTTGGATTTGTAGATTTTAAAATGAGCGCCCGCGCGCGCTCTCCAGGATCGAGCTAAAACGGTAACTTCACCAAGATATTACAGAGGCACTGAGCAGTGAATGACCAGATGTCTGTAACGGGCTCGCTGAAAAAAAAATGTAGAATCAGATAGTTTAGATTTTGCCGCAGTAAACTTAAATATTTTTTTTTTTTCGAAGATTCAGGCAAGCGATACCTCCGTTATTAGTGCATTGATTACTAATCCCAATTTTTCGCAAAGTCGAGAAAAAAAGGGGGATTAATAACATTTTTTCTCAGTACGCTCGTTTGAATGTCCTTAATTTACCATTATATTAAAAGGCTCCCTCGCAGACATTGAGCATACGGATGCTTACATTTTACACTCAATAAATTTTATTTTAATTCCATTTGCCATTGAATGTTGGCGGCGTCGAGTATTGAAAACCTGGGCACGAAAGTCAAGATGGCGGCTCGGCGATCGAACATGTATGCCGACCGAATTCAGTTTATTCAACAAAGAGGACAGAAAAAAGAGACAAACTGTCGTCTATTGGATTCCATGAAGTAATACAGTTAAGTCTGAATAAAGTGTTTTTGGCTGTGGCAGAAGAATTGAAAGAGAGAAATGTTTGCAGGCTGTCAAAATTTGGTGAAAGGCAAAAGATTTTTCCGCAACAGATTAGTACAAGGTAAACGATTGGTTCAGCTCTTTGACGTCAAAACTGGACGTCTTTTATGGCAAGAATCATTTCATTAAGTTCTGCTCACCAAGTGAGCTTGTTACGTAGGAGTTGTTATGGCAACCAAAAACGTCAAAATCAACTCATTTTCTTGGCCTCACATTTCTTTGAAGAGCTGTGACACCTAAACATAGGCACAAGTCAAGGTTTTTTCTTAATATAACGATTTCATCTTTAGAGAATTAGCTCACAACCAAGTTGTAATAGCCAATTTATGTTAATATTCTCTTTCAAAGGGCACTCATTATTAACAGTCTATTATATACTGATATTGCAATTACGTGGCGTTGTCATCGTACCACACACGACGCGATCCTGATTTCCTTCGGTTAAATCTTTACAGAACGACAATAGCTAAACTAGAAAACTAAATTAAACGGAAGAGAAGGATTAGGTGTAATCTTGCGGGCACCCACAACAATTTCCAGTAAATGAAGAATAAATTATATAACGCTAAGTCACTCCTCTAAAATTGCTAGACCCCACAAGGGACCATTTAGCAACGTGGTGAAAAATGGTTGTCAAACAAAGTCTTGAGTGACTTAAATGCATTAATTGGAATTGAAAGCAACTTCTTGATTACTTCTTACCTGACGAAAGCGATGTACAATGACTAATAAGCTAATAACGTAAATTTCTGCAGAATAAACTAAGAAAGTGCTTCAGAGTTCCTGCCTGAGACTTGAGCTAACGGGAAATTTTGATCTGAACGTATTGTACTCAGATTAAATTTCGATCATGCGTAAGTTGCTTCAGAATGTTTGACGTTATTGAGTCATAAAGCAAAACCGAGTTAAGCCCCGTTAATCCGTGCTTTGCCGTAAATACGATTAATTATGCTTTGCAAAAGCGATTATTAAAAACGCTTTGTGTGCTGGTATTTTGACATTTCTCACTAGATAACAGAAAGTGACACATGCAAACAAATGCACAGGCATGTTTGAATTTAGTGTCTACTGATAACGTCACGAAGTTCAGTTATGTTAATTTCTATTTACTACAGAAAGGTGTTAGTGTTCACTGTAATCCCAAGAAAAAGGTCAGGATCCTGTTATGAAGTGTTATATACGTATAAAAGTACTTGAGGTGATATTAAACACACTCACAGAGCCCTTGATGCAGTAACCAAAAATTGGCAAATACAAGAAAAGGTACGTTACATGTATATCAATTATTCACGCTGTGTTGATGTACGTTGCTCTTAAGTTTCTAGTGACACGAAAAAAACCAAAGCAATTATTGCATGGTTTGGTAGCTTCTTTCAGTCGTGAAAGAGAGTAACAAGCCATGTATTTGGTTAAGGCTGGTCACGAGGAGTTTGCACCAGTTGAGTCGAGAAGCAGGGAGCCATTTTTTTCTTTCAACTGATTCTCTTACTCACTGAAGATGGTTATTTGTAAAGGGTTAGGCTGCGTAATTTTTAGCCAAAATTCCGATGTAACTTAGCTAGGGTTGATGCCGTGTCGTTTGTTAATAAGTGAAGCAGACATCGGATAATCTGGTGGATTTGTTCCAGGCCAGTTCTAAGTAGCAAAAAGATACTGAACTTTCAGGTCACGTAACTTGACTTGATTGGAGAAATTATTTTGAAATATCATCCTTTTATTAGCTAACATGGCGTAAGTCAAGCTAAACGTAGTAAAATTGGTCAAAGTTGACAAATTAATGGGTTTCCAACCGTTTATGGTTGGTTTAAGGGTTCGTCTCAAATAAGTTGACGTACGTAGACACAAATGATGATCTGATGTATAATTATTCACTGAATTTTCTGTTCTCAGTTTGATGAATTAACAGTCTCATGACTGCTTTTTGTTTGAGGTACTTGCATGCACTTTTATCATATGCCCTTAGTATGTTTTGTGCGCATCTGTTTCAGTGGAACTGAGTACTCTAAATAGTATTATCTGTTTGTTATACATTACATTGTTAAGGAAGGGATGTCACGGTGGTGTTGATGAAAGCTAAGTGAACTAAACAGTAAACGAGTTCGAGAGCGTGCAAGTGCAAGTGCAAGAAATTTAGGGCCAGGCGTCATCTTTGCTGACGTCAATGTTTAAAAACTTGCGTTTACAAATTTACTCGGTAATAAAAGCCAATATCATACTGAACTATCCGCAATAAACATGTACCGGAAAAATTGAGGCGTCGGGCCAGGTTTGAAGGAAACGGAACGAAACGGAACGAAACGGTTGCATGCAGCTGCCATACAGCCGTCCTGAAAGTCTGAAGCGTCTGCAAAAATTTGACGTTTTTCACTATTTTTTTCACATTTTTACACCAACAGCTCATTGTATTCCATTAACTCATATTTGCCACAGTAATCACGTCTGTTACGTTTGTGAGACCTTTTAAATTTCCGACAACTTTCATTCACGCTAAAAAAAACACAGTGGTAGGTCATTCACACAAAGTGGGTCTGTCGTTTTACTACATAAGTTATAAG
Organism: Orbicella faveolata; assembly: GCF_042242905.1. Taxonomy (NCBI): domain Eukaryota; kingdom Metazoa; phylum Cnidaria; class Anthozoa; order Scleractinia; family Merulinidae; genus Orbicella; species Orbicella faveolata. The sequence continues at coordinate 21,955,699 of NW_028301541.1, read as the reverse complement.
CACTGGATATGTGATTATTGCTCAATGATTCGAAATCTTTTGTCTTGATTTTGATCTACTTTTGGCTGACTTTTCGACCTCCAGAAGAACACACTAAGCCCAGTTTAATCCATTAAGGAAGGTTACAATATAGAGGCTGTGATTATAGAAATTAAAAGGGTGCATTAGTGTAACTTAGTAAAGTTCTGCCTGTTTTGCCAGCTTGTCTTCTAGTTAAAAATAGACTCTGCTCCGGCCAGCTTTGTGGGAAATACCGCTGGCAGATTACGCATATACGTGGACACTTATTAACACTTTTACAACGGGAAACATCAAACCGCATTTCGATGAGCTCAACACACACATTCCCTTTGTAGAAGCCCTTAAACTTAAGTAATTGATCTTTCTTGGGCCAGGTGAATGGAGAGAAGAATGTAGAGGTCATTAAACAGGTCTGGGGCCCGTTTCTCGAAAGCCCCGGAATCTTTTCGAGCCCGAAAAGCCATTTGTAGTCAATCGGTATTAAAAGAAAGAGAGGTGTATACGCCTGACACTTCTTGTACAGAATGGAACCTCTGTTTCTATTAAGAATATGTGAATAAATCAGCTCTGTAATCATAGAGTTTGAGAATTTGCTAGGGCTTTCCGGGTGCGAAAACTTTTCGGGACCTTCGAGAAACGGGCCCCTGATCTTGATCCTTCCTGGGTACAATGAATCAGTGGAACCAGAAGAATGTAATTTGTGAGTGTCATTTAAAAAGCCTCCTCTTTATCCTTGCTGGGCCAAATGAATGGAGAGAAGAGCCCTGTTTTTTATCCTTCTTAGCCTCAATGAATGGAGACAAGAGAGTAAAAGTCATTGAAAAGGCCTGCTCTTAATCCTTTTCGAAAACAATAATTGAGAAAGTCATTAAAAGGGAGCGCTCTTGATCGTTCTTAGGCACAATTAATGAAGATACGGATGTAGAAGTCATTAAGGGCCTGTCCTATTTGTATTCCTTGAGGATTGTACGTGAAATAAGGATATGAAGAGTTAATTTTTCGTATGCAGCATGCATCAGTGTTTCTTTGAGCCACAGAATATGCGGATAGTGAATTCGCTTGATTTAGTTTCTTTTACACCCTTGACGCACATTGTAATCGCTCATCCTTTCACGTCAGACAGACACAAACAGAATTCATTTCACTCACAGTCAAAAATCCAATCATGTTTTCATTAAGGTAAGAGGAAATCGTTGCAACAAAGAACTAATTGTCACTTAGTCAGCAAGGCGCCATTAAATCGTTGGTGTCTAGGACTCGAGATCTCTTAAAAGGTATTGAAAACGGCAGGAAAAATCCCTGAGTAGAACCAACCATTTTGGTGAAAAAAAATGTTTTACTTTTTATTGCAACAACTATAAATAAAGGCTAGAAAAATGGACAGAAAGGTTTTAATTTAATACCTACTGAATATGTTAAGAGAATGCTCGTGTTTATTGCTTAGCTAGAGCGGTTTTCAGTTCAGTGTCGAAAGTAATCAAGCAATTAATAATTTGCTTTTGCTTTTGGTTTGAGATTGGTTGAGTAGTCTAATTGGTAAGTATTTAGTTTGGTTTTGGTTTTACGACACTCAATTCAAAGTAGCTCTAACAGCAGTGTATTCAGTTCTCTTGACATATTTAAATCTTTTCAGTAAACTGTGATTCACAATTGCAAAATGAATATAAATGAAGGAAAACTGATTAAATACGTGAATTGGAAAGAATCTACAAAACAGGTTTAACATCAAGTTTTCTTGCTTGGTACCTTCAAAAGAGCTTAATTAAGAGATAATTAAGCGAAGTTACTTACAAAATTGAATCTAATATCAAGCTAAAAACATTATGAAACAACCGTTTATGCTTGGTTTAAGGGGTCGTTTCAAATAATATTCAGCTTAATTATCATATCGTGAAAAAGGAAATTGAGGTACTTCTTTAGCCAAGTAAGTCTACAGAAAACCCGAAATTGGAACAGCCTACATACATATATAACCTTCAACTGTGCAACGGTTTGCCACGGTACTCTTTGCCAGTTTTTTTTTTTTTTTTTTTTGCCTTGAATTTTAAATTTTCGCTAACCGTTTATATGATGTTCTTCGTTTTTTTCTTCTTCTTGCAGATTGGACAATGAAGCAGAGTTTTATCATCATTTGCGTCACGCTTTTCTTGTTTGCCAAACTCACCAAAGCGACAAACGTGACCAATTCAACAAATGCAAGCATCTCTACAAACAGCAGCAGCAATGCAACACAAGTACAGCTCACAACATTGTACATTGGAGCGTTTTTTGACCTCAGCAAGAAAGATGGATACGGTAGCCTTCCGATGGCGCAACAGGCCATCGAGGAAATCAACAACAACACAGGTCTGTTGCCAGGATACAAACTGGAGTTGGTGGTCAAGTCAACTCAAGTAAGTTATAAAAATGTTCATTGTATAGTTAATCCGCATGGGTGCCAGTACTTGTCAAACCAAGGCTTTTCTGAAATTTTAATTGCTGAATGTCTCGCGCAAAATTTCGTTATTTTCCCCTCGAAAATGACTGTCTATGTAACTGGGCAAACTTTCGTCATCAAGAGCGAGACCTTTCGAATATGTTATACTTCAGGGCCGGGTTGCTCAAAGCCCGATTATAATTAAGCTAACCCACTGCAGGATGAGCTTGAATTTTGATTTGCGTGTTGTAACTTTGCGGTGAGGTTTTCTGTTTATATCGTTTAGCCTTCTGTTTTGAGTTTGAATAATCTCAAAATACAAAAAAAAATTAAAACATAAGCAGCAAAAACATTTCTATTCAAGAAAAATTTATACTTCGCTTAACTTTTAATTCTGGGTTAGCGTTAACCGGCTTTCGAACAACCCCTGTGGTCTTCGTGTACGTTTCTTATTTGATTGTACAGTTCTTTCATTTGACAATTTTTCAGTTTCTGTGTCCTCCCTTTAAGTGAAATAAGTACATGTAGTGATATTTTTTGTCCCTGCCAAAATTTCCTCAGTTTCAAAATGAGTACTAATATAGTGAAGCTCTTCATAATGTCCTATATTTGCATGAAATTAAAAGAATAATTAACTTGCCAGCCCTATTCATTTTCGATTTAAAATAATTTTTTGTGTCAGAAGTCAGAAATTGTTTTGAAAGAGCGTAATAAGAAGACTTCTAAAATTTTATTATGACTTTCTGTTCGCAAGCAGGACCTCGCTGCTTAATTAATGACTCAGTAATTCCATCAATCAATAAATCAATCAATCAATAAACAAAGTGTCTAAAACTTCTAGTCAGCCCGGAGGCTGACTAATCGGGGCCACTCCCAATAAAATTACTAATAAATTAAGTTCATTTAAGTCGACATTTACAATGTCTCTCTAAAATGATGCCCTTATTTGTACAACAGGGCAGTCTTGGAATTGGGCAACAAGTATTCAACGAATTTCTAAACACCGGAGAGAGAAAAATCATGCTGCTGGGACCAGCCGAAAATTCGTTAGCCAAGTCAATAGCTGCCTACTCCGGAATACCCGATGTTAATCTGTTGCAGGTATTTATCCTCGTCTTGAAGGCTATTTGTTTCGTATTGTGGGCCATTCTGATTCTGTGGTGTTCTTGGACAAGACAACTTACTCTCATAGCACCGCAGAGGAATGTACATGGGTACACGGCACTGTAAGGGCAATCTGACAATTTTTTTCGGGGGGGGGGGGAGGGGGAGGGGCATTAACAATACTTCTAGCCGCTTCGTTCTACACAAAGCGGAGTTAAAGGAGCTACGTCATGGTTTGTCCATCTAAAAAAAATAGCCTGAATTTTTCAATTAAAGTTCGTCGTCTGTAATCCGTGTTAATCTTCTCCATCCTCAGCCATCCTTGTTTCTTCATGGTTTATTATTATCATGTACTTTTGTCTGTATGAGGTGCTTTTATCCTTACCATGAGGTACTTTTGTCTTTATGAAGTGCTTTCGCTATGACATCGATGAGGTGCTTTTATCATTATATGGGGTACTTCTTTCTTTTTGAAAAGGTACTTTTGTCTTTATGAGGAGTTTTTTTTTTCGTTACGTGTTGAGGTGCTTTTGTCTTTATGAGGTGCTTTTTTCGTTATGATTATGTGTTTTTCTTATTATATGGGGTACGTTTTTCTATTATGACTCTTGGTTGTTTTTCTATCTCAGTAAACTTTTATGATCAGTTTTCGGGCGAGTGCTTAAGTTTGGAGACTCGCACACCGCCTGAGAAACTTGCAATAAATAAATATGCTTTATTCTACATTGCAGTTTTCTTACGGAACAAATGATCTGGAGCTTGCCAGCAGAAGAGACTTATATCCTAATTTTTTTCGGACAACAACATCTCTAGCTTCACTTGATGAACCGAGAATACAATTTGTCAAGGAATACGGATGGGATGAAGTGGGAATAATCTACGGAGACAGCCTGCAATATTTGCAAGTAAAATACTAAAAGTGTGATTGCGCTTTAGCCTTAACTAAAACAAGACGGTTGCCTAATGGAGATAAGTTAATATGAAGGCACGCAGACCAGCATACAGTGGTGAAAAATGATCATGAACAGTACGCTGTATATGGTAAAACAAACTGGATCGTACTTCAACCTAACAGTAGTTGTTTATACAGTGTATATTTGAAAAAAATTTCACCCGACGCCAGAATATACTCTTTTTAAACTGAATTCCTACATTGCATATGTTACTCAACCCAGTCGTCTTAGTCAGCAGGTAACTTTCCAGGCCACCAATTTCTTTTTTACCGTTTTCAACGAAGGAAGTGGTGCGACAACTTAACAGAAATTGTACACAACGGAATATAGTGATAGACCATGCAACTAAGAAAATTTGGTGGTTTCATATTAAAATTAAAGTTTAAAGATCCCTAATGTGATTTATAGTTGAGCACCAATAAGACCTTCTCTGATGCTTTTCTATTCTTTAGCTATCCAACCAACTAGCAGACAGATTGAGGAAAAAGAACATCAAAGTCTTAGCAGAAGTGCGACTACAGAACAATGACCCAAAGCGGGCTATCAGGACATTGAAGGTGCGTAGAGCTTTCGAGTTTTTAATTCAGCTTTTTTAAGCTCAGAAAAGTTTTCTCCGTGAGATTCGCTTCAATGTATGAATGAGTTTTAATGATTTTTGACTATCCTAGCTATTGATAGACTCTGTTATTTTTGTTGTTGTTGTTGTTGTTTTTGTTTGTTTGGTTTTTTTTTGTTTTTTTTTTGAGCTTCCAAAAAGAAAGCTAGTACACATTCCGAAACTGAATATGACGATAAAATCGTTCCATTTAAGAAATAGAAAACATGTACTGTGTTTTTATCGAGTTATAGAAACACGAGTGGAAATTTGGGAGAACGAGAAATGCTGTGGGAACAAGAGCCACAGGCGAGTGTTTCTACAGCTTTTGCGAGTTCTCCCAAACATTCACGAGTGTTAGTATAACTCGATAGAAACACGGAGAACATGTTTTTTATTTCTTTTAGCAAACACAGCGACGAAAAGAAGGAAAACAACTTGTTAACTTTGATTATCAAAATGTAAATTCTCTTTGCTCTCGCCATCATTAATTACGTCAACAGCTCGTGATAGTTCTGTGTTTCTATCGAGTTATAGAACCACGACTTTTAACCAATCAGCGCGCGTATTTTCTCAGGACTGTTTTCTAAAACATCATCCCTCTTAGATGCATCAGCTAAGCAGAGCTAATCTTTAAAATCTGGTAATCTATGAAGTCCTTAATCGTATTCTAATTCGTCTCTGCACAGGACAAGGGGATACACGTTATTCTTGGAATGTTTCCACGTAATTCCGTCGCACGGAAAATGATTTGCGAGGTAAGGATTACTGACTAAAATGGACTGATATTAGTTCATTTTAAAAGAATATCCTGACATTTTTTATTGCCTCAGTGATCACTGCAATTTTCGCGTTATGAAATTAACCTGTTACGAAGTGACCTACAGTTTGGATTTGCCAGTTCAGACTTGGCAGAGTGGTTTGACCATTGCTTTGAACTGATTAGTTTGCCATCATAACCCGATGGTACTAAAATTAAGTTTGATATTTACTAAACAGCGTTTCTGCGATTCTTCCAGGCTTATCGAGAGAAGATGTACGGTCCGCATTACGTCTGGATATTCCTTAACAGCAAAAACCGGTGGTGGATACCCGGAGCAAGGGAAAACAGCGCATGCTCTGATATTGAAATGAAATGCCAAATACAAAACCACTTTTCTGTTTTTCACAGCAACCTGATCACTTCCGCAGGACACTCTTTTCGCTACAATAATAAGGTAAGGAAGACAGCAAATACTTGAAATCTCTTGGGTCATATTCCTGGGTCAGTCAGAGTGGTGTCGAGCTGCACATTCGCTTTTAAGTCCCTTTTTCACAACTTAAAGGACACAGTTCACGATGGATTAACTCGTTTTTCGCAGTGTACAAAAGTAACCTTTAAATCACAAGAAAGATAAAAAAAAAAATGTTGACAGGCGCCAAAATCTGATGATAAACCTTTAGAGGAGAAGGATGGTCACCGGCTCAAATGGAACAACGGTTTATCAGTGAAACTACCTAAAGTTCGCCTTGAATTTAGGAAGAAGAGCTTTCACTATCAAGGAGCCCAGATTTTTAATGAGCTGCCAATCGAATTTAGATCCATAACTTCAAGATTTTTATTTAGCATAAGCTTAAGTGAACATTTTTACTAATTTTGCACGCCTTTTTTACCCATTTTTACCTCTGATAACAGTGTTGAATACAATGATGGGTCATCCTGTTTAAAAATTCGTTGTTATTATTGTTATCATTATTCCCTTTCAATCTGCATTCTTTTATTTGTGAACGTTAGCTTGTTTGAAGGCCTTCATGATCATGGTTCGAGGTGTGTTCTGGACAGTCTGAAATAATTGACCCCCTGACACAAATATGTATGTACTATATGTGTTCGCGCGCAAAAAATATACTCCTTTTTCATGAGCACATTTGTCGTGTACCTATCCTGTCGCGTAAGGCACGAAGAATGAAAATGGGACTTTAAGATTGGAGAAGATTGCCCAGGTTAAGAGGCGCAGAACGTAACAACAAAAGTATTGTTTTTAGTACCATGTCCTTAACGTAATCCCATTATATCAAAAACATCTGATGCGTAGTGCTGAGTGTCAGAGACGGTACCTCTCTAGTGCTTTACCATTTATGTGCAACCGGGCAAAGAAATAGCTCTGATTAATTGACGTATTTTTTTCTTAATAGAATAGATCGCAGATAATCCAGGAATATCGAGCCAGAGTGGACACGTTTAACGACACATCAAACAGAAGTAGTAGTTATTTAAATGTTTACGATGCCGTTTGGTCGATAGCCTTCGTGTTGGATAACTCAAGAATTGAGCTCGAGAAACAAGGAAAAATACTGGAGAATTTGACACACGGAGATGCTAATGCAACAGATGTGTTCAGAAGGGAGGCACAAAAACTGGACTTCAAATCGCCAAATGTCGGGGTAAGAGAAGTACCAAGTTTGTTGTTGTTGTTGTTGTTTTTCCTCTTCTTCTTCTTTTTCTTCTTCTTCTTCTTCTTCTTCTTCTGCTGCTGCTGCTGCTGTTGCTGCTGCTGTTGCTACTCCCTCTTTTTGGCTTATCCCCTCTTCTTTCGTCTTTGTTATTTCTTCGTCGTCTTCAAGTGGTCTGCCTCCTGCAAGTTGAGATTTTAAACTAATGTATGTTATTTTGACATTGGCCCTGAAACGCCACATTGGGGAGTAGTCAATTATGTAAGATAATGGTTTTATTTATGACTTAATTTCTATTATTTGTTCTTTACCTTGTTTTGTGCAGGCACGTGTGAGATATTACGACAATGGAGACAGAAAAAACCCAATTGTTGTGAACCAGATTGTGATAGAAGGTTAGATATTACCAGATTCCCACTGAAATATTTATTTGAAACATCTCTGCAAAAAAGCTCTTTATATATTAGGATGGGTTGATTTGGAAACACAAAGGAAAGCCGACAAAAGTATCTTAGTTTTTAAATGTCTAAATGACTTAGCTCCTCCATATTTATCGGATTATTTCATTAGAAATCGCACTATTCACACTTACAAGAAAAGACAAAGGAACGACATTAACCTACCAAACCCTAAGTTAACGCTAGGGAAAAACACATGTAGATTTTCAGGCGCGGTTCTTTTTAATTATTTACCCACATCAGTAAAGAAACCACGTCGCTTTCCATTTTTGAGAACTCTCTTAGTTTTCATTTTAGCCGTTAGTTTTCTACCAATATAATACTTAGATACACTTTGGTTGTTCTCTTTTGTTGTATTGATCTAGAAAAATAGTACTTCATAGATATGTAATTTCCTTTTTATTCAATTTTTAAACTCCTTGTACATAACTTTAAGGTAATTTTTAAATTCTGAATTTTTTATCATGTAGCCTTGATTTTACGCAGGGCCCCTTCTGATACCAGCCTATAGCTGATAGGGCTACCCTGCCTGAATAAAGATGACTTGGCTTGACTTAACTTGAAATATTTCTAAGAAAAAAATTATAATCGTAATATATGTGTCTGCCATGGATAGCAAGTGAACGTAGATAGATAGTAAGTGAAAGTGTTTTCACTGCGCCGTCTGAAATATACAGTATTTCAAGAAAAAATGACTAAATATTTACACTGAGTGTTGTTGTTCAGCTGAATATTTTCTGACTGGGTTCTTTATTTTTCATTCCGCATCCAGACGGCAAGTTTAAGACGATTAGTGCTGGTAAATTCGACATTGATACAAGGGATTTCACTGCGTCATCTAACGTTCACTGGTTCGGTAAGTTTATAGAATCTCCAATGTCTGTCTGCAGTTTTATGCTGTAACAAAGAGTAGTTTTCTTATGTTAAATACGATCTCCTCGCACACTCACTGTTTAACCATATATCAAGGAGGTTTTCATGTAAGCCCACAGTAGTATAGGGCGCAGCGCCCTATATTATTGCCCATATTCAAGGCCAAAGTTTGGTCAGCTAGTTACTTAGTAATTTTACCTTCCCCTTGGCTGACAATAGTCGCTTATAAATTGCATTGTTATACAGCTGGAGTTTAGTTGAATCTAAGCCGCGCTCTTATTAGGTGATTTATGGTCACGTGACTAAGGCTGCATATAAATGTCGCCTCGGTGGGCAACAACTATGCAATTGTTGCCCGCTCTCCCACTAACTAGAAGCTACTTTAAGCTCTTCTTGCGTTATTACTTTACACTAAACTCCAGCTATATAACAAACCAAAACTGTTTCTCACAGGGACCACTTAATAATAATAATAATAATAATAATAATAATAATAATAATAATAAAATAGTAATAATATAATTAAAACTTATATAGCGCAACAACAACAACCATTTATTTGTACTCACAATTTATAAAATAATTACAATAAACATTAAATTAGTATAGAGTACTGCCTGCCCAAAATAACCATAAGGGCTAAAAAGAATGGGCGGACATTAAGTTACATAGATTACTTAGACAGTTATCGGTCGGTAACACACTTACACACACACACACAAATACAAAGATACAAACAGAACGGAAACTTACAGCGGAACAGAATATATCCTTATGAATTAATTAAAATAATTGTAATATTTAATATGAATCAATAAAGTGTATTTTTAATTTCTTCTTTAATTGAAAATCAAGTAATGTTTTGTCAGACTCATCAAGAGAATTCCAAATTTTAGGTCCCTGACATCTAATGTTGAAGATTCCGAAATTAGTTCTGGTTTTGGGCAATGAATAGGATTGTTTAGATGCAAGTCTCGTATTATAGGCATGAATTTCATTAACTGTAGTAAAATAATGATTAAAAGCAGATGGCAATTTTTTATGATGGAATTTATGCATAAAGATTGCAATATTTAAGACATAAAGATCAGGGAGTTTGATTATAGTAAGATATTTAAAAATTGGTCTAGAGTGAGCATCAAATTTAGAGAAGGTTGCAGTTGGAAGTGTATAGTAAGTGTATAGTAATTTTGTCATTTTAGCCGGTACACCCTATACGAAGACGAAAGAGACCTACACCTTCCGTACCATTGACAACACCCTGTTCATCACCTTGATTGCGTTTGCTGCCGTTGGAATCCTTTACGCTCTGTTGTGTCTTTTGACTTTGGTGTTGAACTTCAAGAAAAAGTAAGTAATCAACAATTCAGCTCATTTCTTCCTGCAACGAGAGAGTGGAGCTCGTGCGTTGACTTTTCAGTTAAAACACAGAATTAGCATGATATTAACAATGGCCTCCGTTACGTTATTTGTTCGCGAAAATATGCTCGGATATTTGTCCACGGGCATAATGTGTTCCGAGAAGTGAATTCCGAGCTTTGAAGAACAGATAATGTCTTCGGACAAATATCCAGGCATATTTTCGCTCCAAATGGAGGCTCTGTTGGGTTTATTATCCTTCAAATCATTTTCGTAACACGAGCAGTTTTGAAAATTGGGGAATATCACTCAGATATTCCCCAGTTTACTGAGCTAGGGCATATTCAGTCACGTGACGCGTTTAGACCAATAGCGCGTTAGCGAAAATATTCGATCACCGATATTTCATGGTTGAATTCGAATTAAAATGACTCAGTAATTACTAGCCTACTGGCCCTTGCGATGTATGAGATGTAGATAGCCAACTCAAAGCCAGCCACACTCGCGGATTAATAATTTTTGGTGATTTTAAGCACCCCTTCTAATAAACGCACTGTCTTATTTACGTGACTGATATGATATCGGTTTTACAGGATTGTGAAAAACTCCGGTCCAGTGATAAGCATGCTGATAATTTTGGGATGTGTTCTAAATTACATCACTGTCATTCTGTATGGCTTTGATTACTCACGGGTGTCAGAGGAGAAAGTCACAAGCCTTTGCAGGGTGAGTTAACCAGTACCAGATAAATCAGGCCCAGTCCACACTACGCAGGAGAAATTTGAAAATGCAGCTTTATTTCTGTGGTTAAGCCTACCGTCCACACTAATCCGTCATGAAGACGGAGCTTTTCGAAAACGCTCTTTAGACCGGAGGAATTTGAAAACGCTGGCTTTTTGTTTTAGTGTGGAAGGAAAACATTTTGAAAACGGAGCTTCCGAAAACGACGACGTTGCGATAATCCGGGATGTGATTTCCCTGCCCGTGTTTTCCTCAAACACAAATTCAAAATGACCAGTGATTGTTGCGTTTTTATATTCCTCCGGCGTAGTGTGAACGGAAAACATTCGATACGTTTTCAGAGTGAAATCTCCGTTTTCAAATTTCTCCGGCTTAAGGTGGACGGGGCCTCAGATAAAATTAAAATTTTAGTTCAAACACCACAGACTACATTTAAAACTATAAAACATTATTAGCAGATGACAATAAAAAGACAATGCGCACTTGTCATTTGGCTTTCGAAAGCACCTTTGTTTTTTGTGTTTGTCAGAACTTCTAACAATGCAGCCGTCTTGTGGATTGTATAGGGGAGGAGGTGGTGGGTAATGCGAAAGAGGGAGAAAGAGAAAGAGATAGCCTGGGTGCATCTATGAGAAAATCTCATACCCATTCTAGTCACGCTGAAGAAGTTTGCTCAGTAGGATATACTTAATGAGCCATTATTTTTATAACTCGTGTTTCCGATTCATATCGTAGGCTCGTTCCTGGACATTTGCTATCGGTTTCACTCTGTCAATAGGAGGTCTAACTGCTAAGCTATGGATGGCTTACAGTGTCCTAAAGGAAAGATTCGTCAGGAGTAGGGTAAGGTGCTTTCTGTTCTATAGTCGAAGTACATGAGCTGAGTCTACTGACTTACATATAATGCCTATTTTTTGTTTCGTAGAAAGTGATGTTATTTTGGATGTTTGGTGTTCTGGTTTTTCTTTTCATCATTGACGTCATCATCCTAGCATTCTGGGAGACAAACGATCCCCTGTATCGCACCCTTAAACAAGTCAGGTCACAACCGGAGTATGAATGTTTCCAGGTAAGCTATACACTTAAACCATGTCATCATCACAAATCTAAGGCTGTCCGAAAAGATAGTTGAAGGGGCTCAGTCACGGTTTTTTGGTATTTTGGCGACGTACAAAACTACCTTTAAATTGAAGAAAATAAAATGGTAACTTACTAAGATAGTACTGAGTGGAAAATAATATATTTTACTAAGATAGAAAAAACACCAGAGAGATAATAGTTAACGATAAAGATTAGCGAAAAAACTGAGCAACGACGTTTCGGTGTCATCCTGGCACCATTTTCAAGTTAAAAAATATTTGTGCGAAAAGTAAATTAATTTATACCAATGGTAGAGGTGCGAAATTGAATAAATTAAGATTAAGATAGCTGTTCAATGTTCATGTTCATTCCAATGAGGTGTCAAACACTGGTAATGAGTTCGTTGCTCAGTTTTTTCGCTAATCTTTATCGTTAACTGTATTTCCAAATTTAATCTTATAAGAGATAATAGTACACCATAAAGGAACAAGGATGGTCAATTAAAGTGCCCATAATGTCAAAAAAAATTTTCGCTCATCTGATTCTACATTTCACCTAATGAATTTCTGCGAAAACATTTTTCGATTTGGACAAAATGCAATTTTTTTATAAGTTTTCAAAGACGTTCAAATTTGCCGCCATTTTGGTCCACCATTCGCACCCGTCTTCCTCGGTTTGAAGTGAGTCGTGACGTAGGTTCAGGAACACGTGATTTGGGTCATGACTTATCTGACTTGAAAACAAGTGGAAATTTTGCTTCAGAGTTGTCTACATTTAGTTGAAAATGACGGAAAGGTGCGTTGCCGCTCTTTGTAACAACGTAAATAATCCAGAAAACAACATCAGTCTTCATCGTAGGTTCCTGAACCTACGTCACAGGCATCAGTCTCGTGGCCATTTTGAGCACGTTATTCTTGTGATCAGCGGCAGGGGTCAACCGCAAGAAAATAGAATTTTGAACTTTGTAATGATTCGTTAAAAAATTGCGTTTTATCCAAATCGAAAATTTTTTTCGCGGAAGCTCATTAGGTGAAATGTAGAATTAGATGAGTGAAAAAAAGTTTTGACATTATGGGCACTTTAAGGATAGAAAAGATTAACACGGATTACAAACGAAGAACTTGAAAAATTTAGGCTAAACTTTTCAAGATGCGCGCAAACCGTGATTTAGCGGAGAAGGAAAATAAGTTCTTGTACTAGCCCTCGATGACTAAGTTACGCCCAAAATTGCGTGTTTGTTTGATATCAGAGTCCATTCAAAGGTTTTCAACTGAGCTAAGAACTAAGGATTGTTACGTTGTAACAGGCTCTGTCAATAAAATTCCCTTCACCTTTATTTCTTTCAGCCGATAACCGCTGACACATTCCGTGCAGAGATTGAAGTCGTGGAGCAGTGCGACTGCACAGACTTGACTCTGTGGCTAGTGGTGATCCTCGCAATCAAAGGATTACTTGTCCTTGTTGGTGGATTCCTCGCTTGGCAAACAAGGCGGCTGTACATCCCAGCGCTGAACGACACGCAGCATTGTGTATCTTGTATGTTTGTAGTGGTACTGTTTTGCGTGGCTGGAGTGATTGTAGCCTTCACGACCACCATGTACCCAAATGTTTATTATGGCGTCATTGGCGCGCTTATCATTATCGCTACAACATTCATTCTGGTTCTGCTCTTCATTAACAAGGTATATAGTATAGTAACTGTGTTTAGCTACAAAGTAAAATGACTTAAATTTGGTAATTACAGGAGTAAGACAAAAGTCATTTGTCATATCTTCAAACACCAGAGACATGTATAAAGAATAGTACTAAAAATGTGCTCAAGAGAAGGTGGGAGAGGAAAGGGATCCGAAGTAAAGATGGGCCTATTATTGCCTGTTGAATAAGTTCTTTTAATTTAGGTGGAGACAATTGCAAGTAAGCGCGGAACTCACTGACAGGATAAAATTATTCCTGTAATACACGATGGCGTCAGGACGTCCGGTATTTAGACGGCTAGACCCGTACGTCTTTTGTGATTTCCAGTGAAAAACAGACTCCACTGAGATGTCTATAAACGAAAAATTCACTATTATTAAGGTTGAGAAAGCTGTCATTTGCTGCTACTATGAAATCGTTGTGATATAATTGCTTTTGCAAGACCACAGTGAATATATGAATGATCTGATCATAATCGTTCATATGGGCAGGGTCAGGTTCGAAAGCTGGTTACCGCTTACCCAAGATCAAAAGATAACCGAAGTATTGATTTTTCTTGCTTAAAAATGTTGTTCGCTGCTTATGTTTTGTTTAGTTTGAGCTTACTCAAGTTAAAAACTGGGCCGCGTTGTTCAAAGCCCGATTAAGCTAACACGAGATAAGAGAAAATTTTGATTTGAGTTTTGTAACTTTTGGGTGCTGTTTTCTGTTTATATTGTTTGCCCTTCAGGTTTGAGTTTGAAAAATCACAAACAACACAAAACATAAGCAATAATGAAAAACACTTTTATACAAGAAAAATGGATACTTTGATCAACTTTTAATCCTAGGTTAGCGTTAACCGGCTTTCGAACAACCCGGCAAAACAATAAACAATATAAACAGAAAACCTCACCGAAAAGTCGCAAAAATGAGATCAAAATTCCTGCCAATCCTGGGTTAGCTTAATCAGCCTTTGGACAACCCGTCCATGTCTTTAAATAATCGTTTTTGTTGTGATGAGACAATCCTACCAGCTTATTCCTTATTATCTCATTTTATTTATTACATTATTTAATTTTTCCTCAGATCGTCCGTTTGAGCTGCAGAAGGAAACGAATCAAAACCGTAGGAAATGCTGACTCCTCCGAAATTACCACAACATGCGCCTGCGGTGCAACCTGTGCCAAGTTCTGCTCATGTTGTGCATGCTCATCGGCTTGCTGTATTGCCTGTTGGTCGTGTTTTCCGTGCTGTAACTTGTTTACTTGCCTCCGGTCGTTTTTCTGCGGGTCCCAGGTTCACCCGGCCCCAAGTAGCGGAAGGGAGACCAAGTCTGACTTCTACATTGGAGGTATTCTTCAAGACAAAGATGCAGAGATAGTCTACCTGAAAAATGAACTGAATCAGGTGGGTGTCAATATCTGGTTGCAAGCATGAAATTACCTCAACTTATTATATGGCTGTCTCACAAGGACTAGGAACTACCGAATTCACTAATTTTAAGTGGCTGAAACCGATATTGACCGCGGTCTAGATTTTCTCATCTGGACCGGCATCTAGACCGGTTACATTTTGCGGTGAAAAAGTTGCAATTTAAAATACAAAGGTATTGACTATTTTCTTCTCATGATATTAAGGAAGTGCCAAAAAGCTTGATGAGAAAAAAAGAGGAAAGAGGCCCGACAAACTTTTTAGTTCAGCTCATCGCCGTTTGCAAGCAAAATGTCAACTAGTACCAAACAGGTCTGGACCTAAGCCTCTCCATACTTTCCAAAGGAGGAGTTGTCGTCGGAGTCTCAATTTATTTAACTGTTAATGGTCAGCTTCCTTTACTCTTAGTGCGCCTTGCTCTATTATATTTAGTTCATTGCAAGTTTTTCGTCCTTTTTTCCCATTTTATCAACAGAAAGACACCATGCTTAGCAATCTAGGGCAGAAGCGCACACTCAAAAGTAACTCAACACAGACGGTCGATGACGGAAATAACTACTGGGAACTCGAAGATGGAGAGAGCACGTTTGATGCAAGCGCAAGCGGAAGTGACGGAGAGAGTCTAACGAGCTC
This sequence comes from Orbicella faveolata, assembly GCF_042242905.1. NCBI lineage: Eukaryota > Metazoa > Cnidaria > Anthozoa > Scleractinia > Merulinidae > Orbicella > Orbicella faveolata. The sequence goes on along the minus strand of NW_028301541.1, from coordinate 21,939,925 downwards.
CGACGGCAAGCGACGCTTCCGGCGTGCGGCTAATAAAGTCAGAATCTTTAGTGAAAGTGTCGATTACTCACATGTGAGAAGCAAGGTAGATATCGCATGTTTATTAACACTCAACTTATCGGCACGTCTGTACTTCATTTGTTGCACGCACTGTTAGCGCTTTCCTGACATGTTTGTGCGCAAGTAACGGAATGGTCTCAAACTGCATGCGAGACTTACCATGCGTGACAGAATATCCCAAATAGAGACTTTGAGCGACGATGTCAAAACACTGTCAAAATGTAAGAGCTAGAGAGGCAGCGTGACAGAATGATGAAAACTAGTGTGACCTAGCCAGACGAAAGGTAATGAAATCACAAGGGTTTTTTTTCGTCTTGCTAGGTCACTCTACACTAAACTTTTTGGTAAGGTAGAATAGTGTGACCGACGGAATAGCCTAAAGTAACGTAATCTCCAGTTGATTCTGATTGTAATTTTATTTTCCTTAGGTAAATACAGGAATAAGAAGATCATCTCTCTCTCCCAGCCCTCAACCCAGACGGAACTCACGGATGTCTATTTCTTCGCTTTCGAACGAAGAACTGCGCAAGCTCAGAGCAACACTCGCGGAGGTAGAGGGGACTTCAAGTCGACTTTAGATATAATTCGAAGACGCTTAAAAACTTAACTACCTGTAAACCAGAACAGTTATGTTTTGATAAGCTATATATGGTCGAATCGATTCGAAATGACTACTTAGATATCAATTTGCGTTCAAACGTCCAGTCTCTGAACTCTGATCTTCCTTCCCCGCGCGCTCTGTGTAAGGCTTAAATGTGCCCGGGGTTCAAATCCTACGTAGAGCGCGGGACAGTAACCTGTAAACAGGTTCCAAGCGAGGGCGGAAAAAAGATGGCGAATCGACGAGTGCGAAAAAATAATCGCTTCGCTCGCCGAATTTTTTTTTTCGCCCTCGCCGGAAGCCTGTTCGGGAAAGAAGAGAATGACTGAACAAGCGCTTCATTTGTTCAGATTCACTTCATTTATACAATTTTAAATGAAATATGACCAACAATATATCTTTTTTCTGTTCCACAGAAAGATGACGAAATAGCAAGGCTACGTAAAGAGCTTGACGCACGTAAGCCACGTGGGCTTGTTGTAAATACACAGAAAAATTCTGCATTGGAACAGGTATGGACTTGCCGTAAAATTTTGTTTGAAGCTTTGAACTGGTACAGAGGCAGAGAAATTAAGAACTATCTACCAAAAATAATTGTGGCCAAAAGGACAGAGATCTGGGAACGAGATATGGTTGTGACACGCCAGAATCTTCAACCTCGTTCTCAGGGACTCTATTCTTCCCACCCTACCGGAGCGAGAGAGGGGCGGGATCGGAAGAAAGAGACCCTGTGAACGAGGTTGAAGAGAAAACTGTACGAGCCGCGAAAGCGAAACTTCTATTTGTAATACCTTGATTTGTAACATTTCAACTTAATTTCGTTCTAAAAGAACAATTTTGTTGTCACAGGAAGCATTGAAAACCTCTCCCAGATCGCAAAAGATTCTCTTGATTGAAACGCCAGCCACGCCCCTTCCAGATGAAAAGACTGAGTTATCTACTTTCTCCTTTCCCCCTCCGGTGTCTCCCAGTCCCTCCAAACCAAATGCAAAGGCAAAGGACACGTCCTCTGGCGATGGAATGGAAACTACATCCGGGAAACCTGCAGATGTGACACAGACGCAGGATAGAAGCAAAAAGAAAAACTCCGTTGGACCTAACGGATCGTGGTTGTTTGATGATCATTCAGAAACGTCTAAAAACGAAAGCAAACCGAACAAAAAGGCCTCAGTAGGGGCTACTGGGTCCGGGAGGCTGGATGACAACAAAGAAAAAAATGGTGAAGGCAACAAAACAACAAGCATTAAAAATAACACAGAGGACAGCCGGAGAGCTTCTTTAACAAACGTGACAGTGTCCGTTCAACAAGAAAATACATCTGCCCCTAAGAAAACAGAAACAAAAGGGGATAGCGAAGGTAAAAAAGACGCTCTCGGAAAAGTTTCAAGTTGGCTTCTCAGGAATGGCAACAATAAAGATGACAACAAGAACAGTGGGTTACGAGAAGATGAGAACGGGAGAAAGACGGATGGCAAAGACAATGAGCGTGGTGAAGATATGAGTAATAACAACGGAGAAATCAGATCAGACAACAGAACTGTGAACCACGAATCAACAAAGAGCGAGAACACGACTAAAGAGATCAAAGGTCTAGAAAACGACGCACCCAAGGGCGGAGCTGGGAACGCGGTTGGGAAGAAAGATAATGAAAGAAACATTGAGATGATTGACGAAGAAGACGAAGACAATGTTGACGATGATGACGATGACGATGGGGAGGAAGATGAAGGCGATGGAGACGAAGACGACGGTAAAGAAGATAAAACCAACGGTGCAAGGAAGAACAAAGGAAGGAGGCGCAAAAAGATAGGATCGTATGGCAAATTAAAATGGAATGCCGCGTCCAAAATCGACACTGGCTCAGGTAGTTACGCGCGTAAGAAAAGCGTTAAAAAGATTCCTAACTTCAAAAACGACTACTCTCACGTCCGGTCACGGCTGTCCTCAGTTAGTGAAGCAAACACCGTGAAGGACAAAACAACGGAAAATCCATCACCCGAACGACGGGGGAGCGTGTCAATCAACAACAACCCGCGACCTGACTATTCCAATGTTAGACCGCGGTTATACAACGGGGGAAGAGGATATAACAGCGAGATGCCGAGCACAGTGTCAAAGACATAGCAATTTTAAACACAGAGCGAGGTCTGTAGGATGAAAACAAACTTAAGTCTTATCTTGTGGTCTACTTAAGTAACAGAGAGTTTACGTATAATGGCTCTCAGTTTTACACAAAGAGCAGTTTTCAATTGAGTGTCGGAAAACCAGTAATCACTCTAGCCAATCACAAAGGACACGGAAAATCCAGTGAACCAATCAAAGCTCGAAGTAATTACGTGTAGCTGACACAAAGCGCGGGAAAACGTGAGCGAGCGAGTCACGATTGGTTTTGTTTTACTTCTGATTGGATGAAAAAGTGGCGTGAGTTTTTTAAGTCAATCGTGTAGTGTAGTTGATGCAAAACCAATTACTTTTAGACACTCAAATGAAAATTACTCCAGGAAACATTTCCAATAGTATCATAGAGATTCTCCGACGTAAAAACATCACCAACAAATAAGCTATAAGACTGACATAAGTTATAATTAGGGATCCATATCGTAACAGGGCGCTAGCTGAAACCTAGACACGAGAAAAACACCGAGGCTGACATTCCTGGCGTCACCTTATATAGAGCAATATAAACAGACGTTGTTGGAATTCTTCAAAAAAACGTTCGCAAAGTCAGTAGTCTAGGGCTAAAGCGCAATAATTTTTACTATTACTTCCGGAAAGACATTGGTGAATAGAATTATTTTTATACATATGCAGGCTACAAATTGACAAAATTTAAGGTCATTGATATTTATAGCTTAAGTTTGTAACAAGCTAATATGTCGTCATTTCTGAAAAGCCTCTCAAATAAGCAGCAATTATTATTCACTTCATATAGACGTTTTAATGGGAAGCGGAACAGGTGTAGGGATTTTCTTCTCATACTTTTCATTCGTTTCGAGTTCGAGTGCAAAAAATTTCACTTACATATAACTCAAAAACTTTAATAATATAAATATGGTATTGTAAATTAAATATTACAGTAGTTATTGAGGCGATGTAGCAAATCCAAGACGAAGCCATTTATAATTATTAGACTCCAGGCGCAAGCATGTTTATTGTAGTTTTTCAGGTTATGTATCTTCTGGGAGTAAACAAATGCTATCCCAGAACTAACTTGTTTATATTCCATGATAAAAAGGTAACATGAAAAAATATCACATCTGTTTTTAGTCCACTTTTTCCACCGATGTTCATTACCCGTCGCTTCAGGACTCCGACATGAAGTGTGCACCCACCCAACCATCCCTGTTTTTGTTTTCAACCTCGACCTTTAAACCATTGTTACCCTGACGGTCCCAGAAGCGCTTGTTTGACTGAGCTCTTACAGTGATGTAGACACATGTTATTGAAAACACCCTTGCTGTTTGGAGTGGGGACAGGGAGAGGAAAGGGCGAGAAGATGGAGATCTGAGAGGGCGGTAATCAGGAGAGAAATGTTTGTCTTTTGTTAAGCGTTTAAATACTTTCAAAAACAAAAACCGAAAATGTTATTTGGCTTGCATTTAGCTTATTTTGTGACTTCTGGGCAGACAAGCAAAGGAAAATTCGCCACTGGGCTTAAGAACTGAGGCGTACTTCCTACGTCATAGGTCATGAAATGTTGTCGCTTAAGCTGTCAAAAGACGTGAGTAAGAGGAGCAAAGCTGAAAACAAAGAAAAGGAAACGCCTAAGGATTGCGCAGCTAAATGTTAAGATGTGTTTTGAGTCTCCTTATTTACAGGGGACGGGACGAAGACGGACAACGGCGGGAGTCAGAAGATAAAGGTACGGGAAGCGGAAGGTTCTGATCCCCCTGTCTTCCCTCCACTACCCCCTTCCAACTTTACTGCAGCACAACTACCCTGACAAGGGAAGCTAAGTTATGGGAGGATAGGGCGAGAGGCGTGTTAAACTGTAGGGTGCGGCCTCGACCCGCCACCAGAGGTGGTCGGAGGGGCGAGACTTCACTTCTACCAAACTCCGTTGACCTGGCCAGATGATTGAAACTGTTATCCTCCTAATTAATCTTTTTACCTCTGACGGATAAGGAGAATTTATCTCAAAAGAGATACCAAAGTAGAGTCGTTTTTGACGAATTATACGCTGTCCTGCCGAAGTATAAGTCCCAGACAGTACATTTCAATAAGGAGCCTGTGTACACCCTACTAAGCCAGACGAGCCAAGCGAGGCCTGGTAAGGACGCCATAATAGTTTATTCACAAGTTGATTTTGAAGAACAACTAGTTCTTGTTTATTTTAAGTATCAGTTGGTGAAACAACTATGAAAAATTAAAATGGAACGCCAAAAGCGGCACTAAGAATAAACACGATTGTAAACCTCTTGAAAGAGAGTAACATCCCAGTCAATACCATGCAGAGAGCTTCTCTGGTCATGGAGCTTCAAACCTCCACAGTCATGTTACTTTATAACATGGTTGTGTGGCAACTGTTACTAACATCTGTGAACTTAACGTAATGCTAATCAGCGATCAGGCTTTTTTTTTTGTTTTTTTGTTTTTTTGGTTTTTTTTTCGTTTTCCCGTTCGCCGAAAACGAATGAACGCCTGATCGCAAGTTAACGTTATGTAGAAAGAAATATCCTGCTACTCAGAATCGTCCTTTCACGTGATATCTGCGACATCTATCAAATGATACAGTTGCCTTCTAAGATCTAATTATTACAGTCTGTATGCTACTCATTTCAGATCATGATGCTTGCTAATTAAAGCTTCTCTTTTATCTAGTAGCTAAGAAGGTTATGCATTCATATACACATAAACAATGATTCCATGAAATTTGAAAGAAACAAAAATGATTTCTAGGGTAACCAGTCACGCCGTTTGAAATGGAACAACAAACAAACCAACGTTATCACGTTTGTCTATTATAATTCAGGTAAAGTTTTGAGCCAAACCAAAATCAATTTTCACCTACTCATGCTAATGAGGAGTTCTAAGTATTCCCAAGGAACGCTTGCGGCACATAACGTGATAGACTCCTCGCAGATGCAACGCACTGTACATCGTGGTACGTTTGGTTCACTGAGCTACCAAAGCAAGCCCGAAAAAGCTCGACACAGTAATTAAGGTAAGCATTTTAACGAATTTAACATCCTCAGTTGACAAAATTTTAGAAATTTAAAATTGCTTCTGTGTCGTCAGCCAGGAGCTCGTGTGATATGTTTGCGCGTATGTTGTATTTGAGCTCGTTCATTCATCTTGGTTCGTTACGCGCTGACAAAATTCTCTTCCCATATCGTCTTAGTTCCACATAGCTAACGAGTTGACAACGAAAGATTTCGTCTTTGCGGAAGACAGTCAAAGATTTAGGCTCAAACAGCAACACAAAACAATGATATTATTATAAAAATATTTATCTTCGTTACGTTTGCATTTCGATTGCATTGTAATTTGCTTCTGACCGTCAGAATACGTTTGTTCGTTGTGTTTTTTTTTTTCTTTTGCTTTGTAAACTTGTTACTTGCGAGACGAACCTTGCGAGTAACTAAAACCTCATTTCTCGCTAAAAAACCAAAATATTGCCCGAAATACAGACAACATCGGCAACCGGATGTTCTTAGTACGTAACAAACATGTTTTCATATCGAACAAATACGCGCGTGTATTTCTGGCACGAACTGCGCATAAGAAAAAAATATTGCATGTTTGAACTTGCAGATTGTCCGAAAATGTCAACACTTTGAACTGAAGAAGAGCCTATATAATATTTGCCATGTTGTGTTATTTTCTCTCTGCGACGGTCGTGTCAAAGCATTATCGAACCGGACGAAATATGAAAGCCTTGCACGACAACCAAATAATCTACCTGCAGGTGTTTTCAATATACGTAATTTTTCTAATATTTGAATCGTTGTCGGTCATTATTTTTATTTCGATGTTATTTTGGCGCACTTAATTGTGTTGTATCACATCAAATAATTTTGATGACCAATTATGTTTTTCTAAACATTTGGCTTCGATGAATTTTTCTTTCTACAGACTGTTGGTTTAAATGTATATATTTTTCTTTTCAGTGTGTTGAAAATGAATTATTCAAAAACATTTTCAATTGGCAAATGAATAAAGCAATTCAAGGGGTTGTATTAATTAACAACGCCTCTTCCATTATCCAAATGTTCCTCTTCTTACGGACCCAATTTGCATCTTCTTTCAAATGCAAAATAATCACATTTTTAACATGAATGGAAACAAGATGGCGGTGGTGATTTTAAATAATCATTGTCATATCTGTAATTTTTTCAACCCCGAGGGCAAAAGCCCTAAATGCTTTCAAATGAGAAAGCAAATTTTGTTGTTTTCTCACGAGTTTGGTTATTTTGACATTACCCGGGAAATTATTTAACGAGGTCCCGGATAATCTTCTGGGTCCCCGGATGTTGTTTCTCCAACACAGATGTCACCGCTGGTGTCACAGCTTCGCTTTACTTTTCAGTTCTCTTCATAAATTTCACTGAAACATCCGTTTCATCTCAAGGACGCCACGAAAACATTTATTGCCGAGAAGCTGGGTTAAATTTGTAGAGGTCAGATTTACGGTTATCTCCTCAACCACTGTGGCTACTACTGTGCTATATTGGCGTATGATATGTCGATGGATCACCGACTGACCGGGAAATAATCACAGAGGAGGTGGAACGGGCATGCGATATCACTCATATATTAGGCCAGAGCGAAGGTTATTAGGGACCCAGTCGAAGGAAATAAGGAATTACAGAACCCCACAACTGTAATAGGTAAGTTGTGCTTTTGAGTGAAAAGTTTTTCTTGCACGTGTAAGGATTCGGAGTATTTCCTGAAGTTATTGTAGACTTTCCGGACTCGAATCTTGCTGTCCCCGTAACGTGTAAGCGAGCGATAACGATTAGCACGAGAGATCGAAAGCTTATCACGAAATCAAGATAACTCACCCATGTTCACTGCCTTTGGTTAACTGAACTAGTGATAAGGAATTTTAATTTTGAATCCACGAGGTAGCATGCATGTTTATGTTGATTTACACGGTATGCTTTCCCTTGGAAAACATAATATCTTGCTTTAAAATTTCGTGAATGAAGACTTGTTTCATCGCTAGGGCTTAAGGTCAATTTGCAGTCGGTTTGAAAAAACGCGAAATTGAATCATGTGGCCCTCATGTGAAACCCTTCGAAACATAAGGTAGCCACGATTACGGTGTAGTTGTTATGGTTCATTGTCTTGAAATGACAACATTTCACCCATGTTGATCCTAGCTAGCGGCCCGTTTTAATTTAAATCTTTGATTTACATGATTTCGTAATAAAGGAGATAAAGTTTTGATCGTCATACCATGTTTTTTACTGCTTTCTTACAAGCTGCACGGCGGAGTTTAGATCGAATTTTCGACTGCATTCAGAAATTACAAGACTGGTTTTTACGATCACTCAAGCAAGTAATAAAGGCAACTATATCTGCAATTTTAATTCCGAAGAGTAATTAATCAGCTATTTTTAAACCATTTTTGACAACTTCGTATCAATTACAGGTTATCTATCATTTCTTGTCTTTAACCTCTAGACGGGGTATAACTTTCAAAAACTTTCTCACAAGATGTGTCTTGCTGTAATCTTGCGCTAGGGATGTATCATCAGTTTCCCAGCGCTTTTGTAATTTGCAAACACAATCATTCACGCCGGGTGACAGAAGACTCTGTCGGTTCCAATCAAAAGAAAACTGGTTTACTTGACAAATCGAAACTGTTAGCACACAAACAGTTTGACAACTGAGGCCCGAGGTTGCAAACGTTCGCTTTGTATAATTCTGCATCTCGCCTGGACTCGCTAATGTGCAGTATTTTCAATTCCCTTGGGTAACTTAATTCACGTGTTTGCTCGTCGACATCATTATTATACGTAAGTCCGATACTTTTATAATTACTTTGTCAATTTATTAATGTTTATACTTTGTTAAAAATAAAGCCTTTGAAGCAAATTAATATAACGGTGAGAGTGCAAAGGTGTAAAAAAGACGCTGAATTCTGAAAACGCTGTCATCGAGGTGTTATCTTAGATTTCTTAACAATTTACCAACAGCAAATTTATGCCAAGTGAAACCGCAAAATTAATCTGCAACGGCGAGATCACGTCGTATAATTAATTCGGTCGCTGCGGGTTTTCTCGTTTACCTGAAAAGTGCTATTTAACATATAGATTCCATTTTTGTTCAGTAATTGATCACAGATCACGTCAAAATGTGGTTAGAATAAACAAGTGGCACACGAGGCGATAGCCGAGTGTCACTGGTGTTCTTACCACATTTTGACGTCTTCTGTGATCTACAACTGAACAGACGCATGGGAACATGGAATCTATACTTGTTTTATAGAACAAGAGACAAAAAATGAATATCAATGACGTCATCTATGTGTCTGTCCTGTAAGAACCAATCAGAATGCGACAATAATTTGACTTATGTAATTTCGTATAACACGAAAAGCAAGGCATATCCGTTGGACGGAGTTAGATTTGGATAAGTTCTATGCCTGCAAATGACCATATCATGATGCTTTTACTGTTAACAGAAGGATTATCCTGGGTAAATATTCGATTATTATTATTATTATTATTATTATGACAAATCATATGTTAGAACTGCCGAGAAAGCTACGAAGACATCAATGATCACTGCAGTCATATATGCACAACTAAACATCTGTGAAATTGAAAAAAATTCAGGCTTGAATTGTTTAAAACTTTTTTCAAGCCTGAATATTTTTCAGGCTTCAATTTCTCAGCTGCTTAAGTTGTTTATATAACTGCAATAGTCAGTGATGTCTTCACATGTTCTATGTTCTGTGTTTCGAAACAAGTAATGTATTATATTAATTTATAAAGGTCCTTTCATTCTTAATGCATTTCTTTTTTAATAAAAATCTGCCACTAATTACCAACGACACGAAAATTAAAACCTTGAAGTTTTTATTACAAAAAAGCTATTAAAAGCAATATGGCATTTAAGACAAGACTTCGCCAAAATAATCAAACTGATTGAATATTCATGTTGCATATAATAAAAGAGACGTCAAATAACTCAAAACATAATGAAACAATAATAATAATTGTGATACTAGTACTGCTTTTTTTATTTTAATTAAAAAAGGTTCACTTTTATTTCGGACAAGTCAGTCAAACACAACGCAAAATTAAACCGTAAAAAAGTAACAACAAACCAAAGAGGATTGAACGCGAAACATCTTCATTTACATTTTGTAGACTGTCTACATGTATCAAAGTTGCTGTCGTTGATGCTGAACGAACGTTAGTGTTAACTTAAAACAACCATTATCGAATAGCTTAACGCGGTTAGCCGCAAGAAGCTATCCTTCTGATGCATTAAGGACAGAAGAATCAGGACTATAGATTGAAAATGCCTACTCTCTCGTTATTGAAATAAGCCTCCGGGGTCTTAGTGTTATAGCACATTCATTATTTTCCATTTGAAAACAGAATAAGAAAGCCACAAAATTATCGTTGAATCGTTTTTTCTTAAATGTGCACGTATATATGAATGATCGACAAGAATTGACTTTTAACTTTTTGGGTACGGTTTATGATGAATTTGAATTGCGAAATTAATTGATAATACTGGCTAACTTTCAACTCGATTTGGTGGCCGGTGAGGTTGGCTGTTCTCCAGAGACATGATACTTCGTCTTTAATTTGTCTGACATTTGTTTTTACTTAATTGTTGCTTACTTTGAAAAATCAAATGAAATAAGACCGACTTTGACACAGATGGTGCCCTATTTTCAGCAGATAACTCATATGGTCGTTCACCTTTCTAAAAGCCGCAGCCCTTAAAAAAAAAAAGAAAAAAAAGCCGCAGCCCTTTCAAAATGTCATAGAAACTCGTTAGTCCAATAACAAAGGAAGAAAATACTTATGGAAACTATAGTAACATAAGATTTAAGATGTTATTCCATTCTGTGGTAAAGTATGAGCAATACGGCCGTCTTTTCCCTATAAAGCTGGTCGATCAGGAAGTAAGTGTAAATTTGTAATTGTGTGATAATTTTCCCTTCTGGTCCCTTCTCGCTCTGTAAACTAAGACAAGATTCGCAGCTTGTAGTTCAATCCTATGAAATAAGGCCTTTTACATAAACAAACCGAACGCACGTGTTTGTATAGTAGACGGCGGAGGTGAGTCTGTATCAGGTTGTCACATGTAAGCTTTTGTGTAAGCAAAATCATCAGTTAATCATCAGTTATTTACACTGCACCTAGTACTTAGTCCTTTGCGGACGGGTAGCCTCCTGATGAGTAAAAAACAGACGCCGATATATATCGTAAAACTGGTCCTTCTGTGAAATATTTATCCGTGGAAACGAGATAAAACTAGGGTTACGCCCGAGAGGAACTGAAATTTAAAAAGGCTTGCTGACAACGACGTAAATTCACCATGAATTGAAGTGAACGATACATGCAAGCTGATGGTTTGCAGAGCCGCAGCGCTGTCAACATAGATTGACCATGATGCGTACGTAGGAGAAAGGTAGATCATGCACAGAATTGCTTACGTAAAGTAATTGAACAACGCCAATGAATGAATGGACAGACGAAGGGTTAATAATTACATGACTAGCAAAACAAGCATCATTTACAGTACATGATTCAGTCAGTAAAATAACATGATATTTTCTTTTCGTTTCGCTTTTCAGGATATGAGCCTTGCGCTTAGCTGACCAAAAGCATGGATGTGCTGACTTACTGGACATTTTGCCTTATTTTTTTAACGTTAATACCTCGTTTCTCGTCTACGTTTAACGATACTATCGGCGCGGAGGCGAGATTCAATGCTACTTGGGGAGGTTATATTCCGACTACAGGCCCGAGAATCAAACATGAACTTCACATTGCTGGATTCTTCAATTTAGCTTCTCGCAATGGCGCTGGTTCCTTGGAAGCGGCCAGGATGGCAGTGGAAGAAATAAACAGTGATTCTAGATATCTTGAAGATTATAAAATCGAACTACACCAGCAAAGATCAACACAGGTACAAGAATCATTTTCATTTTCGGTTTATCTCTTTTCGCAAGGGCAGGTGGGTTTCCAGCTTAATTTAGCCGTACCTTTTGTTTCCCGTAGTTTATTGAAAGTGTTAAAGCAGGTTGTAGAAATTGCATGTGACCAATAACAGTCAAAGTTGAGTCGTAAATATTTTAACTGTTTGGTGTTTTCCCTATTGAGATTCTGCAGGAATTGAATTGCGTTTTATGTGCCTCAGCGACACTTCAGCTATAGTTTAAATACGGATAAACATACATCACAATTGCAGTCTGAATGAAAACGTGACTCGCAGTCGCTGGACATCAGATTCAAAAATAAATCCACGCTCAGCTACATGTTTTGACTTCGGACGTTTTTCCGTCGGTTATAACAAATAAAGCGAGCCTACAGTTAACTTAAAATAACAAAGTAAAATAAAAACACCCCATAGAAATGTAAAATTTATTAGGCGCTGTCTTTGTTTGTGGTAGACGATTTCCCATATTTTGGGCCCCTCATTCATTCAACTTTAACGAATTTCTTTTTTTCGTCGGCATTTTTCTCTGCCTATTTTTGTGGCATTGTTATAATCAATAATTGATTACATTGGTTGGATTTTGGCGATTGTTGAAAATTATTTAGGAATTGTTTTATTGACTCGGTGATAAAGCTGCTTTAAATTATTCAATCTTATATACTCTGGCGACACTTGCTCTCCTCATTTGCGTTGTGGTAGAAGATAAGAGAATTAAGCATGTCGTTAATTACGCAGGCCTCCAATTTTTAGCTTTAAAATCGTGGTATTTTTTTCTCGGCTTTTATGGTTGACGTTCCAATTGTGGCAATTCTCTCGTGTGTCAAAATATGGTCAGTAATTCCTCTGCTGGTTGCTGCAGCTATATCGAACGTACATTGTCACCGATAGAATTGCGACTATGTTACGAAACGAATAGGGAAGGCTTCCCTATATATGAAGACACCTGGTTTATTCTCAGCTACAATTCTGTAGTAACAATTAGAACTGCAATAAGAATGCATTAACTACAGTGTACGGAAAAAGTTAAACAAGGACAAATCGAGACGATAAGAAATTCGTCTATTCAAACACTGGCTACAGGTTTAAAGCTTTGTTCTGACGGTTCGGCAGATGTAATAAGAGATGAAAATGAATACAAAATTAGAATCCTATTCTGATTCCTGTGGTTTTAACATTTTTAAGAAACTGTAAATATTGTCAAAAGGAGAAACGATCTCAGGGAAGGCAGTTTTTTGAAGTTAGCCTGAAAAGATTTACGTCTTGAATGAGAACTGAACTCGATTCGTGGTAACTTAAAGCCGCATGTATATTGTAAAATAAGAAATTATTGAAGGATTTAGCAGTCCTGAGCTAATTGGACAGTGTAATTAAAGAAATAAATGTTGAAAATTTAACACGAGTTACTGGAGAATCCCAACTGGTGACAGGCATACCAGTTGTCTGTTTACAAAACGCAGCCGACGAATTCAACTGAACAAATATGGGTAGCGACAGGAGACAGAAGATCAAATCCAACACCCAGATCACTCGCCTATGTGACGTTGCTGTCATATCATAATAGGTTGAATTATTCTCGCCTTTTGATTGGTTCTTACATATGGTCTATTGGAGATTAGATGCATGAATAAGGTCATTAACAACTTTTTTTGTTTCTTTTCTATCTAAGACAAATAGTTTCCATTTTGCCGTGCGTCTGTTGAGTTATAGATCACACAGATGCCGTCAAAATATGGTAAAAACATCAGTGACACACTCGCCTAACGTTCTTGCCACATTTTGACGTCTTCTGTGATCTATTACTGAACAGACGTACGGACGGTAAGATGGAATCTATTTGTTAAATATTGTTTGTAAATAAACAACTAAATACACTCTCTGTGTAATAGTCATTTTGTGCATCCTGTGCCTATGTTTTACATGAATCATTTTTAAACCTTTTTTTTCAAAATGACAACAATGTTGTTTTTGTTCCAGGGCCACTTGAGCGAAGGAACCAAAGTTTTGTACGACTACTTACACAAGGAACCTAAAATGACCATGATACTGGGACCTTTCGACAATGACCTGGCCAAGACAGTAGCGGCGTATGCAGGGCTTCCTGACATCGGCCTTCTGCAGGTTAGAATTTATTGATGTGAGAGAAGTAGCGTCTTTCCAGAGGCAACTCTCTAACGGGAGTCTGGGAACCAGCAAACTGGCCGTTTGGAAACTGGGAACGAGTAAAAGAAAAGCAGAAATCGGTGCTACTATTCGTACTTTCCTTTTCTTATCTCTTTCCATTTTCTATTATTACTCCTTCCCAGACTTTCACGGTTTAGAGCGTTGAGACCAAACTTGCAAACTTAGTCATGTATAGAGTTTTTCACACATCTAAATAATTAAAATGCACGCGTAAGGTGTAAATTGATCTTACCGACTATTGTTTCGGAAAAACTCGAAACAGAACTGAATATTTTTCAGCGCGTCTCCATGACCTCCATTATGACACCACACGAATCAACGTGAATCAGTGAGAATTTTACGTCAAACAATTACCATCGAGCTGTCGTTTCATATACCTGGCGTGTTTGAAACTCGTTAGATGGAGGACCTGATCTATTATTTGTGTTGCATTGGTTTTAAGCCGATTTAGACAGCGACTTTCTGTCAAACGCTGTTTAAATTTCATTTATATGGTAGGTTCTTAACGCGGTGGCCTCATGGTTAGTGCGCCAAGCGGTTCGGGTTCGAGCCCTGGCCGGGGGGGGGACATTGAGTTGTAATCTTGGGCAAGACACTAATCTCACAGTGCTTTTGTCCACCCAGGTGTATAAATGGGTACCGGTGAATCGTATGCTGGGGGTAACCCTGCAATGGACTAGCATCCAATCCAGGGGGAGAAGAAATACTCCTAGACGCTTTACGCTACAGAAACCGAGATAAGCTCTGGCCTGATGGGCCACTTGGCTCCCATCCAGACATTACCTTCACTTATCTTAACAATGATATTATGTCCACAGTTTTCTTACGGAGCCACCGATCTCGAACTTTCAACCAAACGGGACAGATACCCTTTGTTCTTCCGCACAGTACCGACTGACTTTGTCTTCAATGAACCTCGTTTGCGCTTTATTCGGCGATTTGGTTGGAAAGACGAGATTGGCATGATTTACGACGCGTCACCGTACTATTCACGGGTAAGTCAATATTCAAACTGCGTCAGGGCTTTTTGAGTTATTTCTGAACAAGTCAGCTCCACCACAGGGGGCCTTTTTTTTATCATCATCGAGAAGTATAAACTCACTGATCACTTAATTTCATAAATGACATCAAAACAAATTGGGGAAGCTATACCTTTAATGTGACCACGTGAAAACAACTGAAAATGTTTAAAAAACGTTTACTCTCGTTAATGGTAACTATATCCTTCTCAAACTCATTATAACTCGTGGAGAAAAAGGAAATCTTGACCGTGACGGTGTTTGGGGTTTGGCATTTTTTACGACTATATTTCTCCATTTTTCCTTAGTTAAAGTTCGTTTGAAAAGACATAATAATTATCAAACACTCAAGACAGTGTTTCACCACATTCCAAACCCCTCGAAGTTGACCAACAATTATTCGCTGCCCGTGCTATTTTCAACTCTCTTCTCGGTGTTTTTAAATACGATGAAACACGGTCTTTCGTGTTTGATATATTACCTAAACATGGTTTTGCTTTTCTCCATCCTAGATAAGTCAGCACCTTGCTGAATCTCTGAAAAACAATGGCACCAAAATTGTGGCAAATGAAGGATTTACACAAGATCCTGCAGTAGCAGTCAAAATCCTGAAGGTAAAATGTGCATCTCGTTTCAAAAATAACTGCTCTTCATCTTTCGATTTTTAGGCGATTTCGAATTCATACTAGCCCAATGACTTGACTAAAGCCGGGGAACTGAAGGTTACGAAACTCAAATTTCAGCCGCAGAACTAATGGAGAAGATAACTTTGTGCCAAAAGAACGAGCTAACCTGTGCAACTAGTTGAAGATGCGTATAATGAATAACGTATCTATTTTCCAAATGATTTTCCAGAAAGGAACGATTAAACGTAACTAGCGGGTTAGTGGATAAACTGTCATATGTAAGATCTCACCAAGATTATCACTGATAAATCCCAAAGTTCTCTCTTTGAGCAAGCATTTTGTGTGAAGTAATCAAATGAAAACTGGCTTTTGACTTAGTCTTTTAGTTATTTTAGCCTGAGACGGTTAATGATTTACACTCGTTTCTATTGTCAGGACAAGAGAGCTCACATTATTCTTGGAACTTTTCATCACTCCAGAGCGAAGGAAGTATTTTGTCAGGTGGGTAACGGCAAACGCTTTTACGCCTTGACTGTATGAAGAACTTCTTCCAAAATACCAAGGAATAAGCCCTCATGCATGCAGCTTTAATTGATTTCCTTGCTAAAATATTTAGTGTTGCTCAATTTCAGGCTTACCTGAATGGAATGTACGGACAAAACTACGTTTGGATTGTAACGTCGACCCCGGATGTTAATGAAACATCTGATTGGTGGGTGCCTCAATCCTCCGATAAACTGACATGCACGAGATCGCAGATGGAAGAGGCCTTGGATTATCACTTCACCTTCTACTACAAGAATGAAATCAACGCAACTTTGGTATCAGGAAAGGTACTTGTTACCTCTTTTTTGACCCCATAAAAGATGCGATTATGCGCGTTTAGCCCTTCGGAGTTGAAGATCTTGTGAAGTGTCGCGAACCCTCGTCAGCTCTCGTAAACCCTGGTCAACTCTCATCAGCACTCGTCAACTGGTGTTTTTAATTAACTCTCGTGAATTCTCACCAACTCTCTTGAACTCTCGTAAACCCTACTCTCGTTGACCTTCGTTAAGTCTCGGCAACTCTCCTTCCCTGTCGTAAATCCTAGTCGACTCTCGACACTGCTCGTCACTTCTCGTCAACTTTCGGCAATTCTCGCCAACTCTCTTCGGCTCTTGTAGACCCAAGGCAAGGCAACTCTCGTTGACCCTCATTAAGTCTTGTCACCTCTCGTTACCTCTCGTCAACTCTCGTCTCCCCTCGTAAATCCTAGTCAACTCTTGCTGACCCTTGTCAACGTTCGTCGACCCTTGTACTCGTTTGATATCGCCTAAGCGAAGCACTGCTTCCCGTGCTGGATTAATTCTTTATTTCTGTCGCTTTCAGAGCACGGACCAATTTTTCGCTGAATACAATCAAAGAATCCCGGAAGCATTCCGCAGCACGTACGCGCCGTTCGCTTATGAGGCCATGTGGGCGATAGCTGCCACGCTTGAGCGTGCTCGGCCGGTAATTGTGGATTGGCAAATGGAGCTGTACAACCTTGGTTATGGTCGACGTATGGTGAGCGAACTTTTCAAGGAAGAGGCAATTCAAGTACATTTTACGGGACCTTCGGTATGTTGTTTGCTGAAATTTTTGCTACTCTCGACCCGTTTTACTGCTGGGACACCTAACAATACCCTCATAGCAACAATGACGATTTTGGAGAAGGGATTTCGACCTATAGCTAAACTCTATTACATTCCTTCAACTGAATACTGAGCTGATTCACTTGATGAACAGCCCCGGTGTTGCCAATCAGATCGCGAGTTTGTCACTCAGCAGTCAGAAGTGACTTAAGTTATGCTAAGTCAATAATGAACAGCAAATCCAATGTAGACATTTTCAAGAGACCATAGCACTTTTGTAACAAATGTATCCGTAATTTGACTTCAAACAGTAAAGAAAAGCTGATCGTATTGTTGAGACGAACAGTGTATGTTCAGCCTTTCTTTGATCGACTTCCCTACATGTTGCTGTTCAGATCCAGCAGGACCCGATTACTTTGTATTATCTGTTAGCACTTTCAAAATTTTAAGTTGTTAATTGATGGTCTATTGAGTGTATTTCTTGACGCGAATATTTGTCATTCTTTCATAGGGTGTGGTCGCATTTGACAAGAATGGAAATAGGAGGTGTAAGGTGTTCATCCGACAGTTTAGAAAATCTAGTAAGTTAATATTAAAAAAACATCAACTGTTGTCTATCGTTGGAAACATTCTCTTGAGAAGGCAAAAGACAGTTACTTTTCCTCTTCTGGTACTAGCCTGCAGCGATTTCCTTCTCGGCCTTTCCAGCCACGGTCAGGCCCTTCTAGCCAGAGCCTGTTCACAGGCTATTCAGGTAGCTATGGAGAGGTTAACGCAGTCATTCATTCTCTTTCATATATATACAGTTGGCACTCAAGAAGTGGGAGTGTATGACTACAACCCCCCTACCCTAATCCTGAAGGGGCAATCCGAAGGTAACAATGGACCAGCGGTTTTGGAGCAAGTACATTGGCCAGGTACGTTGTGTTTCAGGACACAAGGAATTTTTAGGCGTCCCTAAAAATTCCTTGTGTCCTGAAATGACTCTTAGAGTAGACAAGTACGTCTGAGATGTGTTTGAGTCGCAGCGAGTATTTGAAACTATGAACGATTGACGACAGGAAGACCGGAAAGAAAAATGAAACTTCCACCTAAAATGCTGTTAGTAATGGTTTCTTCAGAAGCAAAATCAAAGATTTACCTCAGTGGCCACTCGCACATGTATGTGAAAGTTATTAGGTCGTCATCCATTGCCTAAATGTCATTATTGAAATTTCTAAACGGCCTCTAGTTTCGAGCTCATATCACACCATAGAATTGTCTGACCTCGCGGTCATATAAGGCCACACAATAAATCGAATTACTTCTCTTGATCTTGTTTGACAGCCGGTCAACCTTACCAAAGAAAAGCATCAACAGATTCATGGCTGTATATCAGATTTCCTTTATTCATCTCGTGGTCTTTGATTTCTGGATTTATTCTTGTTTGCTGCGTTCTCTGCCTGGCTTTGCTTTTGGTTTTTCGACGACACAGGTGGGTAAAGTCAAAGGATGCTCTTGCTGGTTATTGGCCCGGGTGGGGGATACTCCCAGAAAAATTGGGTGAGGGTGTGTAGCTCGCTTCCCAAAACCCTTACCCTATTTAACACCGATATCTGCGGTTTTCCCTACCCTATTTTTGACCTGACCAAACCTTTGATACTCTAGCCTATGTAAGACCTGATCAATAAATCAATACTCTGTTTCAGACCTGCCTTATACCTAGTTTCCTAGTTCAGACCGTTTTTAAAGGCATTGTGAAAGGCTTTTGATGATGGTCTTATCTATAATGGCCAAAATACCCTATTTCTGGCCAAAACGGCTAAAATATAGATAAGAAGCTGAGAAATTACGTCGAGTAGAACTAAAACTGCTTGCGGTAACCCGTGACACATTCTGAACAGTAACCTTAGGTGGCCGGTCGATCGACAAGCTCCCCGCTTCCCTGAAGTAATTCTCTTCATTTCTTTGTATTTCTCCACACAAAGTGAAATAGCTTGTAAGATATATTTGATTGTTTTTTTACAATTTGCTGCCTTGTTAAGTTCACTTTTTTCTTTATTGCAGAGTCATCTATCATTCTGGATTTTTCCTCACTGAATTACTCATTCTGGGCTGCATGTTAAACCTGTTTTCTGTTGTCCTGTTTGGACTTGATGGAGCCCTTATCTCTTTCGACTCAATGCAGTGGGTCTGTAAGGTAAGCACCAGTGTTTGTTTTGGCATCGAACACATTTGAACGGAGACAGAAAAGGCATCATCAATCACTGTTATTTGTTTCTGTTGCAGGCCCGCTCCTGGTTTCTCAGTTTAGGGTTCACATTGTGTCTGGGCAGCCTTCTTCCCAGAGTTTTATTCGCTTACAGAGTTGTGTCCTGGAGACCGCATACGATAAAGAAGGTGCGCATGCGTAGAATTTTGTTCCTTTGGAAAATCATTTTTATCAACCTAGTCTTTTTTGCTTTAGATTTGATCTCTTTTTTTTATGATTGGAATTTTATAATTATTATTAGTATAAATCTACTATCGTTCTATCATGAATACCGTTCTCTGATTGGCTACTCTGCTCACCATCTATGCTGTTGTAGACTGTGAGTAGCGGAGCAGTGTGCGGTTGTTAACAAAATGACGGCCGCTTCCTCGCGTTTTCGAGGCGTCTATGAAGAGGACTTAGATAAAGTTTTTAACGACCAGCAGATTTATACTTAAACAATTAGATTATTCGCTCTCGATTTCTATGCGGAATAGTTGACGAGAGCGCAGCCCGAGTCAACTATCATGTGATAGAAATCTCGAGCTCATAATCTAATTCTTAATTAGTATATATATGTGTCCACGATTAGCTTACTGTTTACAGTAAGCTAGAATTTTTGACACGGTAATAAAGTTATTCATTCGTTCGTTCGTTCGTTCGTTCGTTCGTGCGTGCGTTCGTTCGTCCGTCCGTCCGTCCGTCCGTCCATTCATTCGTTCGTTCTTTCGTTCATTTGTGAAGCTCAAGTTTTGATTTTCTGTTGAACTGATTGGCTCACAATTAAAATTTTTTCTCCATCCAGGTTCCATGGTCGTGGATGTTTATGATCGCATTCATTATAACTATTGCTGACATCATCTTGTTGATCACGTGGCAAGTTGTTTTTAACCCTCGTGCTGTTAAGGTTCTTCGAGAAGTAAGTCTGGATGTATGATTACTGATATAAAAATAAACGTAAACAACGGCGCGGTGTTGTTGCTGTGTTTTTCACTCACTTTGATTAGTTTCATATAATTTGAGCAATATTTAAGAAACTTCGCCATGTTGATAGCTCGCAATCTGTAACACTGTTTCATGTCTCTAGGATTCATCTTGACAGAAAATTCGTATGTGTCAGAACCGTTTTCTCAGAGGGAAAATGTTCATTTCTAACAGTCGCATATAATTAAAAATACGGGCAATTCAACTCACACAACTGATTTCTCTGATGATATTTCGCATGTTCATCTTAACAAGTAGGTCATCATCAAAGAACAAGATGGCCATACTTATGGAGAAAGCTTCTTGATTCTTACAACAGGTTGAAAGACCTCGTCCCTACGAGGAGCGAGCACAGCTGGTTGAACAATGCGTCTCTGACAACGAGGAGGGAGCTCTGGCACTACTCTTTGTTCCCAAGGGACTGCTACTTCTGATTGGTACCTTAGCAGCCTGGCCTGCGCGTCGTTTGTGTATACCGTTGTGTAACAACACACGAAATTGTGCCCTTTGTTTAGTAATAGCAGCGGTCATGTGCATCATTGAGATTCCGATAATAATGCACGTGCGACAGTATCCAAATCCCTTTTATGGCATAACTGGATTGATTATTATGGTGGTTTCTGTAGCGCTTTTGGTTATTGGAGTTGTTCCTCAGGTGAGCTCTAACACAGTTTTTACAACAACTGCAGAAATTTCGCGCGCTCATTGGTTAATTTTCATTGTCAATAAGTGGACGGACACATGAGTTTATAATTTATGCGATGTTATTGCAAAAATAAAAACAAATTGACGTCAGTTTTGTGCGTCTGTCCTGTCCTGTCCACAGATACTTTAACAATGTTATGACATTGAAATTCAAGATCAATAACGGGACAGACGCATGAACGAATGACGTCAATTTGTTAATTTGATAATGCCGGATTAGTATTAGTATTATGCTCGAGAAACATCGGTGATGCAACCCGAAAAATTGCATACTGATGACGTTGTTCCAAAGAGATCCGTGTAGCGTGTGTGATTGGTTGTTAGTTGCGCGCGAAAATTCAAAACCGAGAAACGAAAAATCACGGACGCTATACGGACCTCTGTAGAACTACGTCATCAGAATATAGTTTTCGAGTCTAGTCTCAGACGTCTCTCGTAAGGCGAATGAAGGAATTGAGAACGTGAAGCTTATCAGTAGAGCAGTAGAGATGTGTCTTTCGTACTCAAGCCTAATTCAAGTTAATCTCTTGCCATAAGAACAGGAAACATATTGAAAGTGAAGAATGATCATCGCAGTAAATTTTCCAATTTAAGCAATTGGAAAGAAGAAGCCTGAAAAAAAAATCAAGGCTTCAACGGGAAGCCTTGATTTTTTTCAGGCTTCTTCTTTCCAATTGCTTAAATTGGAAAATTTACTGCGATGATCATTCTTCACTTTCATCTACAACCGCAGTTCATATATGAATTATTTCATATATATGTCACATGAAACATATTTTTGAGACATTTTTACGTTCACTCGATCAATCACTTTACTTCAGTGTCGTAACTTCTGAGTGGCCCCGAAATTCAGTCTTTGGAATTAAGCAAAATCTCTCACGTTCTTCTCCTGACAGCTCAAACGCGCCCATCATTGCCAAAAGAAGTCACAGATGGCATCTGCGGACTGTAACGACATCGAGATGAGGCACGAGAACAGTTGCAGTAGGTGTGAATGCAACACATGCGCAGATCCCAAGAGGTTTCGGCCCCAGTTGGCTTCGTGCTCAGGCGCTTACTCCTGTGCTCCTGTTTCTCCAGACTGGGATTACATGGTCGGTGGTGTACCCAACAGAACGAAGGAAGGCGAGACGCGCATTGTAACCGAGGTATTATAACTCTGTTTTTACTCTCAAAGTCGAGGAACTAAAAGTACTAAAATGGTTTAAGGGAAATGGAAGAAGAAATAAGTCGGAAAGAAGAAATAAGTTGGTCGGGTGGTTGATCAGTCAACTGGTCGGTCA
This sequence comes from Orbicella faveolata, assembly GCF_042242905.1. Lineage (NCBI taxonomy): Eukaryota > Metazoa > Cnidaria > Anthozoa > Scleractinia > Merulinidae > Orbicella > Orbicella faveolata. Next base: position 21,917,490 of record NW_028301541.1, on the reverse strand, counting down.
ATTAGGCATGCAAGAAGGAAGGCCAGGGAGGCAGTCTGTCTGTTTGTCTGTCTGTCTGTCTGTCTGTCTGTCTGTCTGACTGTCTCTGACTTTCTCCTATTTGTCGGTCTGTCTGTCGGTCGGTCGGTCTCCCTGCCTGTCTGTCTGTCTGTCTATCTGTTTGTCTGTCCGTTAGTATGTCTGTCTGTTTGTTATTCAATCAGTCAGTCATTGTCATATCATTGAGTCAGTCAGCCTGTCAGTCAGTCTGTTGAATAGTGAAGACTCATTGGTGATTGTAGATATCGCTGCGACGTGTAATAATAGCATATGAACTTAGTAAGCCCTTTTGTCAGCAGACAAATTTACAATCTGATTTATCTAGCTGAGCTCGGGTGTTCGAAAGCCGATTGACTCCAGTAGGATATGTAGGGGAGGACCCCACATCCCGGATCAAAAATTCTCTCTAGCGGGCCCTATTTTCGACCACTTTCCTCCCCTGTTTGAGCACCACTGAACAATAATCCGGTTTAACAAGATAATCAAGATTTTTTTAATATGGAAATTGACGTTCATACTGGATAAGCTTGATATTATCCTTACCCACAGACAGTTTACATCGATCCACCCGGCGTTCCCACTGCGGCAGTCCACACTCAAACAATGCAGGTCTTATACAACACAGCTGAGATACAAACAATCATCGTAAGGACACAAAGTGCGTGCATGATAACAGAACCGGAACCGGAAGTAGAAAAGGCGGAAGTCATGATGCAAACGGAAGCGGAAGAGCCGACACCGGTAGCGGATGTAGACACACAGACTATAAGAGTAAAACTATGTGAGAGTCACATGCAGACAGTGAAAGCATCTCTAAGCCATATACATGTTCAAACGAGCAAGCCAGAGATGAGTCATTCACTAGTTCAAACTGATGAGGTAAGTACATCTGTACAGCCATTCGGTTCGAGAGTTATTAGGGACGGACGTTTATATTTTTGAGGGGGGGAGGGGGTTGGGAAATTTTCTGGGGCATGATTTTTTTTTTTTTTTTGCACCTTCAGGTTGTGCATGATTACTTATGGTGAACAAAAGCTTGTGCAATTTCTTTTCTTTCAAATAGGACCTGGATAGTAAAAAGCACTTGCGCGATTTTTTCCCATGGCTCCCCTTGCACGATTTTTTTTTTTTTTTTCAGCCACCCTTCCCCTTAATTTTCCTGGTTACTCTGATAATTTGCCTGTACCCATTTACTACTCATTTACTACTCTGAACCATGATTCTCGTTACCCGTGACCGTGGTTACTCTTTGTATCCAAGTAACCTCTTATGCCGATTTTCTCTTATTCATTTCACAGCCGCCACAAGACCTTTTCAGCGAAGAATCGGACACAGCGAGCGTAACAAGCAGTATAGCCAGCCCTAAAATGGAGCGAAAGTTTAAAAAGACAAAATACAACGTACAACCAAGGATTGATACGAACTTAACCCCTAAGCGAAAAGAGAAGGTGGCAAAATCCTCGGCAGTAGCGACGCCTCGGCTGAGGTTAACTACCTCTATACCTTACAATACATCCAGATCGAGAGACCCTTCGCCGGCTCGAGGAGCCAGCAGATCAAGAGAACCTTCGCCGGTTCGAAACGCTAATAGATGAGGGGACCCTCTCCTGATAGGCAATGCTTCTAGACGTGGTTAAAGATTTAAGTTGAAATCCTTTAACGGGGAGCTCTTCGATTCGACTCTGATTGCAGCCGGCATTGGGAGCGCCGTGTGAAACAGTGTTACTTAGGCCGAAGAAATAAGTTTTGTTAGTGGCTAAGATCCTTTGCCTTCAGGGCATTTTTGTTTAGTCGTGCACAGCGGAAAAAATAAACCGCGGAAGACATCGATCTGGATCATCTCTCTTGCACGACCTTCGATAAAGTTTCGATAATTGCAGAACTTTTCATTTCACATTTCAAACCAGTAGATTTACCACGACCCGAAAAAAAATTCATTCTGATGTCGTGTCTCTGTAGAGATCCTTGTGGCAACTGTGATTGGTTGTTTCTCGGTTTTGAATTTTCGCGCGAAAGCAACAACCAATCAAAGACGCTAAACGAATGTTTATGGATCTACGTCATCAGAATGGAATTTTCCACGTGACATCCCAGACGTCTCTCGAGGGAGGGGGAGCGATTGAGGACCCCACTGAGAGTGTGTAGAGACGATGTTTTACTTTGACTAATGGTAAAAGGAAATTAAATTTGCCTCCAATTGAGGAGAGGTCTCAGACCATTTTAAATCTTAATATGTGCGTTTGTACATAATAAATTTGATAGCTATTTATTTTCTAGTACATAGATACATTCTATACCAGTAAGAATATGAGACTTTTCATAGTCTAGCGCTTTGCATGAAATAAACCAAAAGCATGTAAATAATAAGCCTAAAATGTGTCAATGTCAATTACTCCCTACGCCCCCACAAGTGTTACAAGTGCTGTCATTATGCTTGTTGTAGAGTTACAGAGCTCCATAACAGTAACTAAAGACGAATATACTACTTCATTATTTTCAACACTCACTTGAAAACGTACAGTGGGTCTAAGCTTATCAAACATATTAGTAGAAGTATCCCCCATCTAACTGAAGTAGCTCTTTGCCATCAGAAAAATATCTTCTGGGATAGCTAGCTTTTAGGATGATTCGTACATTAAAGTCCACTTTAATCTGCCCATATCACATGAAGGTCTTGCAGTTTGTCAGTTATGAAAGTTTGTATGATCTTATTACTGATACGACTATTATAAATTATATTAGCCTGCGTAGCAAGCGTTTCCGTGGCTAAAATTATATAATCCATCAAATATTTTCGCTCGCACACGACTGGTCTAAACGCGTCACGTGACTGAATATACCCCAGCTAAACTGAGGAAAGTCCGAGTGATATTCCTCAATTATCGTCCTGCGATAATTACTTGAAGGGTAGTAAATACAATAGCCATCATTTGACTTAAAATATGCTCGGATATTTGTCCTTGGACATTATCTGTTCGTTTCTCTGAACAGGTAAAGTCCGCGGACAACTATCCGAGCATATTTTCGCGTCAAATGGAGGCTATTGTGCATTTATCGTTTTTTTTTTTGTTTTTTTTTTTTTTACGCTCGCCAAGTTTATTCAAGATAACGACGTCTAGATTTGTACCATCATGAATGGCTTCATTAAAACCGCAACGTTGTAGGAGTGTGGGTCGCGCCAAAGGCGGATAACTCCCGGTTCATTAACATGCTCTTAATCGAGCAAATCGTAAGTTAGGTAACTTGTTTCGCGCGCAAACGTTACCTACTAAGGTTTATAGGGGGCTTAACGTTAAAGGACCCTTAAAGAGGTGATCAGACTGTTTCATAAGTTGCGACCAATAAAATTACTTAAGTCTGAATTGAAAAAATAATCACGGAACAATAATTTAGTAAGACACCAACAACCACAAAGTTATAAGAATAAGCCAAAACAAAACAGGATGGTTAAGATCGGGCAAGACTGTGACTGGTTACGAAATACGAACGTAGGCTAAATTCTCCATTAGAGGGTTTCGTTCTCTTTTGAGCTCTTCAAATTCCATGACTTTCCACGACTTTTTCAAGTTTTCTAAGACCGTATGTTTAGCTGTCAGTTTCAAAAATTCAAAACCTTTCCTTGCTTTAGAGTATTTTTTGACCTTAAACAGTTCAACAGGCACAAACTCTGGTGTCCACCAAAATGCGTGCCGTTTGCGCTTTTTAATTACTACTATCTTACTTTGTCCTTGCCTTGTCATCTGCAGTATCTGATCTATCGAGCAAAACTTTAATTTTCCATGACTTTCAAGGACCGACAATTAAATTCCATGACTTTCCAGGTTTTCCATGACCTGTACGAACCCTGCATTATGTGCTATCAGTCCTTACTTGCAGACGGAAAGTTTTTTTTTTTTTTTTTTTTGACAAGTTTTATTCACCCGCTTGTACGAAAAAATCTTGCCAGGTAACAAAACTTGCTCATGTGCGAAGCTTGAACGGAACACCTGTCAAGGAATTGCTGAATATACGACGTTTTGGGATTACTGTTGTACATAAGGTATTGTGCCAAGAGAATTTTTTTTACCACAATTGTTACTAATCTCGCAATCTGATTGGCTAAGTTGCCGTTGTCGATAAGAGTCCAGACCATCAAATGTTATGGTTGTTTCCATCCAGACCATTAAATGTTATGTCCACAGCAAATTTTGACCACTGTGATGATACATATCGTTGTCGATAAGAGTACAGACAACGCTAAACCACATTCGATAGTGTTTAGTTTAATATTATTTCACACAAGCAAACAGGACATGTGAAAGAACACTTGATAACAAAACCTTCACTGTAACAAGCTTAACCCTGGAATACTTGTTTTTTCCCCTTTCAGTGATTTACACTTCGAGATACTCGATTAGTCCTGAAATTTGAATTCCTTAGTACCAGTTAGAGTGAAACTAAATTTGTTGTATGTAAAATTCCATGAAAATCATTTCACATCAAATGTTAGTTATTTTAAAAGAGGCTGTCCGTGTAAGAACCGACCACTCGATTTTCGGCCGAAAACAGAATTTCTTCAAATTTTCTGTGTGAGACAGCTAGTCCATATGATAAATAAAAATAGCAATAATTTGGCTTTAAGTGCTATTTTTCAATATTTCTGGCGACGATTTCCGAGTACGGTCCAAAACCGTAAAAACCGTTCTGTTTCGAGTCAAATTTAGGCGTTGCGCTGAAGGAGCTGAAAATTTCCGCTTTTACTCAAATACAATAAAACTTACAGATAATTTTATTTCATGTTTTTTCTTTCGATTAACGGTAAAACATTTAAAATCGGGCACAAGAAAAATTAATTATGATTTTTTGAAAATGCCATACAGAGAGCCTTCGCAAAATTTTAGCGGGCATGCTGCTGGTTGAAGGAGTGTTTCTCAAAAGTATAACGTGATCTGGAGCCCTGACCAATATCCAT